>NW_025966077.1:37570-43038 GCF_021869965.1 Rhincodon typus | reverse complement strand
AGCCTACCTGCTCCTCTGATGCTGCTTGGCCTGCTGTGTTCATCCAGCTCTACACCTTGTTATCTCAGATTCTCCAGCATCTGCAGTTCCTATTATCTCTGAAACATTTGTATTTATAAAGCGCTTTTTACAAACCCAGAATGCTCCAAAGTGCTTTCCAGTTAATGAACATAATGAATAAGAGCATAAGATAAAGGCCATTCAGCCCCTTGAGCCTTGCACCACTGCTCATTAGAATCATGGTTGATCTGACATTATTTATGCCCACTTTCCTGCCCTTTCCCTGTAACCCATGATTGCCTGAACGATCAAGAGTCTATCCATCTCAGTGGAGCCACTGTTGTACTGTAGGAAATACAGCAGCCAATTTGGACACAGCAAGCTCCCACAAATAACAGTCTGATCATGACTACATAATCTGTTGTTTTAGTGATGTTGATTGAGGAATATATTTACAGGCCAGGACACTGGGGAGACCTTTTGCTGCATATCATCGAAGTAGCACAATGAATTCTTTTAAGCTGACCCAGGCAGGCAGGGCCTCGGTTTAATGTCTCATCTGAAAGATAGCACCTTTGACATGCAGCACACCGTCAGAACTGCAGTGTAAAATCAATCTTGATATGTGTGCTGAGGCCCTGGAACTCAGATCCTTGTGACTTTTTTTAATTCATTCTTGGGATGTGGGCATTGCTGGCTGAGCCAGCGTTTATTGCCCATCCCTAATTACCTAGAGGGCAGATAAGAGTCAACCATATTGTTGTAGGCCTGGAGTCACATGTAGGCCAGACAAAATAAGGATGGCAGTAATTCAGATGGATTTTTCTGACAATTGGCAGTGGATTCATAGTCATCAGTAGATCCCTAAGTCCAGATTTTTTTTTTTATGAATTCAAATTCCACTATCTGATGTAGTGGGATTTGAACTTGGATCCCAGAACACTATCTGGGTCTCTGGATTAACAGTCCAGCGAGAATATCACCAAGCCAATGCCTCCCCTGGTGTGACTACTGGGCCATGATTAATTCTAAGACATCTTCAGACCAGATGTAGGAATAACAGTGGACCATTTGGCCCCTCAAGCCTGCTTCCGTATTCAGTACAGTGAAGGAAGAATCCAAACATTTTTCTATCTCTGACTTGAATACACTCAAAGATTGTGCATTCACTGTGGGGAGAATAGCACTGATTCTTTTTCCAGTTACAACTTAAGGCAGTCTGTACCAGTTTCTAACAGCCACCCACCATTTGTTGGACCTGGAACTGTGGAGCACTACTTTGAATTTAGGGTCACCCTTTCAGGATAGAGATGAGGGGAAATCTTTTCTCTGAGAGGACTGTGTGACTTTGGAACTCTGCCTCAATAGGATACATCGTATATTTTAAAAATCAAAGTAGATTGTTTCTTGTTAGTCAGGGAATCCAGTGTTATCAGAGAGGTAGATAGAAATGTGGAATTTGAAATAGGCTATTGAATAGCAGAGCAGACTGGAGGGGCTGAATGGTCTACTTCTGCTCCTACTTTGAATGTTCGTATACTTACCCCCATCATCTTCACTCCAGCTAATTGGCTCATCCCATGTCTGAGCCTAGGCAGTGAGTGGCGCTAGAGACTGTTCAACTCTGGGAGCATCACAGCTAATCTAGATGCTAACCTCTCAACAGACATCCAATCCCCATACACCTTCCAGCGAGGAGATGGAAGACTGTCCAAATAATGATTGGGATGAATTTGTCCCCTCATGTTGGACAATGGAGCTACTCCTACAAATGACACTATGGCTGAGATAAAAAAAAGAACTTAGCACAGTGCCTTGACTAAGATTGTTTCATGACTCATCCCAAAATGTGTAAAATCCCAATGAGCACCAAGATGACCAGTTTGCTGGGCTGCCTTTCGGGTCAAAAGCAATTCACACCAGGTTTTGTCAGTAACAGATAAGTAATTCAATTTATTATAATCCACTTAACAAAAAAACAGAGCAAAGAAAGGATCTGTAATCTATATATCCCTTCAAAAACTCCAAATACATACACACAATCATGATTAAGACAGAGAAAAGACTGACAGTTTAACAGAGATACTACAAGTGGAAAAAGAATATTGACAGGGTAAAAACAATTCTGAAGATCACATCTCCAAATTTGAAACATGAGTTAAACTGTCACACTGCCCTTTTGACTTTTTGCATCAAGACACGTTTTTTTGTGGGGTGATGGTCATTCTTCAGTTTGATGTATGATCAGATGGACCTCAGTCTTTTCCTGTTAGAATTCTTTCTCTTAAGATTTCCGGTTTTTTTTGTCTTATTCCCACATGGAGAGAGAAAGAGGATGTTTTCTGTTTACAGGCTCTGGATGTTTCTTTTTCTACTGCCCTGGTACTTACAGCTTCTAACACTGTGCGGATCAACCGATCAAAGGACTGTTGTCAGGCAGAATTTCCTTGACTCTTGGTGCAATTCAGCCTGGAATTCTGCCCCCCACTTCCCCCACCGCACCAGTGCTTCAAAGAGCAACATTATATTGCACAGCTTCAAAACATGCAGCCCTTCAATTTCAAGTTACAAAACTCTCCTGGTATTTCACTTGTATAGCAGCCTTGGTGAGTTACTGCAATAAAATTTGGTCACTGGCGAGTAATATTAGATAAATAAAATCACCTTAGATAGATAACAAGTGGAGAAGACATAGCAATGGGAAACAGCTGAGTGGATAGAATGTAGTTTTGAACAGGTAATGGATATGGTAGGTTATATTGAATTCACGGTGAACAGGGGGCTTCAACAATGGATAAATCAAATGATATTAAAGAGATAGTAGGAACTGCAGATGCTGGAGAATCTGAGATAACAAGGTGTAGAGCTGGATGAACACAGCAGGCCAAGCAGCATCAGAGGAGCAGGACTTCAGTGGAGTCTAATATGTCGGATGGACATTGGCTGGTTAATGATTGTTATTAGACATGAATGTTACGATAGAAAATAACAAATGATTGTGCACAAATATCTAGAGACAGTTCGCTCTTGGACACTGCTGTTGAACTTTTTGCTAGTCTTTACATTTATTACTGTGAAATGCTTAAATAAGTAGACTACGTTAGTCATGTGTTGCTAATTTGTACATTGTTGGCCTTGAGTCTGCAGTTAGTGTGGGTGGAGTGGGAATCACTTATTGGGGTCATTACTAGGTCACCCACTATCACAGTCTCATTGTGATTTTCACAGACTCCGGGAGCCCCAGTCTTCTGGGCGATGATAATGTGTTGGAGCGCACGTTCTTCATTCGCATGAAGTCAACGCTGACCAAGCGAGGGGTTCATGTCAAATCTTCAGGATACAAGGTGAGTGGGGGTTAGAAACTCCCCCCCGGATTGCTACTCTGTGGCCAAGGCTACATTAATCTGGTACATTCACACCCATGAGCATCCAGTCACGAACACAGAAATGTTAGCCATTGCAGTGTTAGTAAGACATGCTCACATATTCAGTGTTGTAGTCAGCGATACTGAGTTTGTATCATTGATCTGACAGTGATGCTGCAAGAGGAATTCCCTTCTTAAACATATTGTCCAATGGGTTGCACTCATTCCTGAAGATTAGTCATGTGTAAAACCACGAACAGTGTTTCCTTGTTAAACCTTGTGCTTTCTCCCTTCCAACCATGTTGCGTTATTCTCCCTCACAAATCATAACTTGCTCCCGTTCTCTTCCTTGCCCCAGCCCATCACACCATAAAATGTAAGAACTGAAGTCGACCATTACTAAAAACCAATTATGGGCAATTTCAATGCACTGCTGCTTGTGGGATCTTGCAGAGCACAAAATAGCCATTTGCCAACACATTTTAAGACCAAAGACATAGGAGCAGAAGTAGACTATTTAGCTGCCCCACTATTCAATGAGGTGGTGGCTGATCTGATAATCCTCAACTCCACTCCACTGCCTTTTCCCCATAAACTTTGAATCACTTACTGATTAAAAATCTCTCTATCTCAGCCTTGAATATACTTAATGACCCAGTTGGACAGCGCTGTACAATAAAGAATTCCACAGATTCGCTAACCTCTGAGAGAAGAAATTCCTCCTCATCTCCATCTTAAGTTTGTGATTCCTTATGCTGCGATTATGCCCCATTTTCCCCTCACCTCTTTTGTCCCTTCCTCCAACTCCCTATCTCCCTAAACCTCTTTACTCCCCAAATTCTTCTTAACCCATTCAACCTCTCCCCTATCACCTTCAACCCTTCTCACCATCACTGTCTCCACCCTTGTCCCCTTCCCCTCCCCTCGCCATCTCCATCACATCTCCCTGCTCCCCGTCTCTCCTCACTGTCTCTAACCCTTCTCACCTTCAACCTTTTTCTGATGAAGGGTCTAGGCCCGAAACGTCAGCCTTCCTGCTCCTATGATGCTGCTTGGCCTGCTGTGTTCATCCAGCTCTACACCTTGTTATCTCACCTTCAACCCTACTCACCGTCCCTCTCTCCCCTCTCTGTCTCCACCTCATTTACCACATACCCTCAGCACTCACGGTTTTCACCCTCTCTCCCTTACACCTCAGGCTTAGTTTCTGCCAGACAAAGGGAGATTGACCGAAATCAATGTTGAGAATGCTGAAAGGTTAATACGTTATGAAGATAGACACGTTTTATTAAATAATAGTCATGAATAAGTGCTTAAGTTATACTCCCATGTCTGCAAATGTCTAACTGTGGAACAGCCTTGAGTGTGCAACTGCAGAGGGAGCCAGGGAATGTTGAATGTTCTCCTGATTGTACAGTAATAAAATGTTTTGTCTCCAGCCCTCTCATCTCTCACCTTGATAAGAACACAGCCAGATAGCACAGCAGCTTCTGCATTACAACACAGCCAAACTGTGCTTTACATAGAAAGGCTGTTTGTATCTGAGCTCTTTACTCACTGGAGTATTACCACTACAATAGGAACCTATTCATGTGCACAGGGGCGTCTGCACCATGGCACAGTGTCTTAGTGATTCCAATAGATCTCTGTCTCCTTTACCGTTTCTCACCCAATGACCTGTTTCCTGCCTCTCTCCTCCAAACTCCCTCAAAACATTGTCACAGGTACAGAAAGAGGCCATTCGGCCAAACCAGTCCATGCTGATGTTTATTTTCCCACCTTTCCTCATTTAAACCTATTATCCTCACACTGATAGACTGGTTAGCCATCCCTTAGCGTGTCTGTGCTATTCGCGTCAACCTCCCCCAGTGAGAGTGAGTTCCCTATTCTTAACACTCTCAGGATAAAGAGATAGCAGGAACTGCAGATGCTGGAGAATCTGAGATAAAAAGGTGTAGAGCTGGATGAACACAGCAGGCCAAGCAGCATCAGAGGAGGAGGAAGGCTGACGTTTCGGGCCTAGACCCTTCTTGACGTTTCGGGCCTAGACCCTTCTTTTCTGAAGAAGGGTCTAGGCCTGAAACGTCAGCCTTCCTGCTCCTC
>NW_025966077.1:34409-35720 GCF_021869965.1 Rhincodon typus | reverse complement strand
ACCCTGTACCCCAGTGAGAGTCAGTGTGTGTGTGTGGGACCCTGTACCCCAGTGAGAGTCAGTGTGTGTGTGGGAGCCCGTACCCAGGGAGAGTGTGTTATCTACAAAATTTGTGCCCGCTCATTCCAACCTGTCTATATCCATCTTCAACCTCCCTGTTCTTTTTATACCTTCCTACCTATCTCGCGGTCTTCAATGTGTATACATCAATGTCTCTTCAATCCTCTCCTCTACGTCACTGATGTAAGTCGCAATAAAAAGCATAGGGTACAGCCCAGAACCCACTTGTAACATCCTGACATTCTATAAACGACACACTCTCTGTTTTCCTTTACCCAGCCAGTCTTCAGTCCACGCTCCTACACTGGCCCCTGCTGCCTCGAGCTCTCACATGGTGCCAACAAATGTTGACATGGGACATCTAGAAACCCAAGTCCATCTACGGGGTCTCCCCTTTTGCCTAGAGTGGGCAGTATCCCTTCAATAGAGTCCAAAGTACCGACTAAGACTGTATTTCCCTCACCCGAAACTGTGCCAACTCTTCCTGATTGAGTCGTGACCTCTTATAAGATGGGCTCAACGTTAAGCGAGACCTTCTCCAAGCCTCCCCTCCATTCTTCAAGAGCCGGGGGTGGGGGGGTGGTTCTATTTGCCCGTTACCAGTCACAACGACTCTACCAAGCGGCCAACGCATCTGCTCTGTCACCAACCTCCTTTTCCCCGAGACTCCAGGGTGATGTCTACCGGAGTTTCGGAGCTCAGGGGTCGTTTGGGCACTTGCCTGATTGTCGATTTTCAGCTCCAATAAGGTCGTGTTCTCTTTCATCGCTTTTACAATAGCCACCATCGCAGCGCCGCTAATGAAGTTGGACTCAATATTAAGGCTAGTCAGCGTTGAGTTCTCCTTCAGCATTTCAGCGAGAGCCTATCAGGACAAAGGTACAGGCCCATCAATTGGCATCTCTTACCCACGTCGAGTGGCATGGCCAGCTCTGGTACAGGCCGTTCAGCCCCTCTGTTCCCTGCCCTTTGGGCTTCACACTGGCCTCTTCCACATCTTCCTGCCCCTACGCCTCGATTTCTCTCCCCCTCGTGTCTTTATCCAGATTCCCCATTCAGTACGTCTTTGCTGTAAGCAATCCCGATGGGAGCGAGTCCCCCATTCTCCCCCCCCCCCCACCCCCCCGTGGGGGGGAGCCCCCCATGCTCCCCCCCCCCACTCCCCGCGGGAGCGAGTCCCCCATTCTCACCCTCCCCGCGGGAGAGAGTGCCCCATGCTCCCCCCCGACTCCCCATGAGAGCCAGACCCCC
>NW_025966077.1:33360-34054 GCF_021869965.1 Rhincodon typus | reverse complement strand
GTCGGAGGGTCAGCGCCGAGGGAGCGGGCGGGGTCGGAGGGTCAGCGCCGAGGGAGCGGGCGCTGTCGGAGGGTCAGCACCGAGGGAGCGGGCGCTGTTGGAGGGTCAGTGCTGTCTTTAATTGAACACGATGAGGATAGTGAAGACGAAGACCTGAGGAAAGGGCCTCACTGGAAGGCTTGGCTGTACTTACGTAGGCCACAGGGTCATTGCTACGGGTCGACACCATTGACAGCTTCTTCACGTGAGTATTCTGCTTCATGGCCTCCGCAAACTCCTTCAGTGTGGGAATGGCAATGTCCTGTAAACGCACACACACAGCACATTTCACCGAGATCACTCACCTCCCCTCCATAACCAACTCCGGGCTCTCCCTGTCCTGGGAGTGTTTGAAATGGGACAGTGTAGAGGGAGCTTTACTCTGTATCTAACCCCATGTTGTCCCTGTCCCTGGGAGTGTTTGATGGGGGGGACAGTGTAGAGGGAGCTTTACTCTATAATCTAACCCCGTGCTGTCCCTGTCCCTGGGAGTGTTTGATGGGGGGGGACAGTGTAGAGGGAGCTTTACTCTGTATCTAACCCCGTGCTGTCCCTGTCCCTGGGAGTGTTTGATGGGGGGGACAGTGTAGAGGGAGCTTTACTCTATAATCTAACCCTGTGCTGTCCCTGTCCCTGGGAGTGTTTGATGGGGGGG
>NW_025966077.1:32361-33040 GCF_021869965.1 Rhincodon typus | reverse complement strand
ACAGGGAGTGTTTGATGGGGGGGACAGTGTAGAGGGAGCTTTACTCTATAATCTAACCCTGTGCTGTCCCTGTCCCTGGGAGTGTTTGATGGGGGGGACAGTGTAGAGAGAGCTTTACTCTATAATCTAACCCCGTCCTGTCCCTGTCCTGGGAGTGTTTGATGGGGGGGGGTAACAGTGTACAGGGAGCTTTACTCTGTATCTAACCCCGTGCTGTCCCTGTTCCTAGGATGGGGGGATTTCAAGACTAGGGGGCACATTTTTAAGGTGAGAGGGGAAAGATTTAAAAAAGACATGAGGGGCAACTTTTTAACACAGAGAGTGGTTTGTGTGTGGAATGACCTTCCTGAGGAAGTGGTGGATGTGGGTACAGTTACAGCGTTTAAACGACATTTGGATAAGTAGATGGATAGGAAAGGTTCGGAGGGACATGGGCCAGGAGCAGGCAGGTGTGGAACTAGTTTCATTTGGGGATCACAGACTGGTTGGGCCGAAGGGTCTATTGCCAAGTAAGGAGGCAGCAGGGGCTGCATGCTGAGGCAGAGGCGGGAGGGTCCGCGAAATTGCCAAGGCATTCCGATAGGACAAACCAACTTCAACGGGGGCGTTGGGAGGGGGTCAGACCAAACATGGGGAGCGATGGGCGCTCGTATCCGAGGGGAGAGTCGAGGCGTAAACG
>NW_025966077.1:31681-32261 GCF_021869965.1 Rhincodon typus | reverse complement strand
CCCCCCCCCGCCCTCCCCCCAAAGCCTCGTCTCGAAGAAATTTCGGGGGCGGGGGTCTTCCAGTGCGGTTTGGAGGGCCAGCAGGGAGGGCAGAGGGGCCGAGAAGCCTCCTGTTCCTCAGGAGCTTCGATCCTGGAACGTCCGAAGGGGGGTCGAGGGTGGTGGGGGAAAGGAGAAGGAGCGGCCAGGGGGGAGTAGGCCTCACCTTAATGTTGTTCAGGTTGACCTCCACCAGATCTCGGTCGTTGTCTCTGATCTTCCTCAAGGTCTCTTCCACATTGGTCGCGTTGGGGGGCTCGTCAGGGTAGGGTTTGTATTCGTAGCTATCTGGCTTCACTACACCTGAGGGAACACGGTACCAGCTGGAAGGGCTGAGCGGTCCACCGCCATCGAGAACCGAGGTGAGATCGCGCGGCGCGGAGTCACCATCGATGGACCCATCGCTTTGGCCAGTCAACTTCCCTTGGCCTCCCAAACTCCAGCCTCCAGGACATTCATTGAGTAAGCCCACCCCCCCACCCCACTCCCCTTCCTTCTGGGGGGGTAGGTGGGTGGAACAGAATTCCATAGATTTACCACC
>NW_025966077.1:30651-31475 GCF_021869965.1 Rhincodon typus | reverse complement strand
GGAGGAGGTGTAGGGGACTGGAGGGGGTGACAGAGATAGGGAGGGGGCCGGAAGGGGTGACAGAGATAGGGAGGGGGTTATGGGGGGCTGGAGGAGGTGACAGGGATAGGGAGGGGGCTGGAGGAATGCTGTGCTTCCTTTGGGTTTATGCTGTAACTGAGCCGAGGCGATGGGATGTGATTTTCCACAGTGAGCCCTGCACAGAGCTGTGGAAATATTATCTACACTGACGTTGCTCGATGTCTCTCAGGGAGTCGGATGTCAAATGGCATTTTGTGAGCTGCGTGGGTCACAGATTGAGCTGGAACCTAATCCCTACAGACTCTCGATCTTAAGGAATTTATTCTTGGCTTTCCCCAGAGCTACTGGTTTGAAGATTTGTCCTGTGCGGCGTGTGCTGTGTCTGTCTCTCTCTCTCTCTCTCTCTCTCGCCTGGTACTGCCACACTGCCCCTTCTTACCAGCTATGTCACACATCTCTGCGTCGGTGGCATTTTTGAGAGCTTCCTCCAACTCTGGCTCCAGGATCACATCCGCATCCTTCTCAAACTGTGTCTTCTCCTTCTGTTTTGCAACAAACGGCTTTCCTGCGAATAAAAACCCGGAAAGAGAGAGAGGTTACAGCAGAGAGAAAGAGAGAGAGGGAGACAGGTAGTGAGAGAGAGATGGGGCAGAGAGAGGGACATGTCGGGGCGGGGAAGAGAGAGCGAGAGAAAGAGACGGGGGAGAGAGAGAGAGTTTACAGCAGAGAGAGACGGCGCACAGAGAGGGAGACGGTGGGAGAGAGAGAGACGGGGAGAGAGAGAGAGAGACGGGGAGAGAGAG
>NW_025966077.1:26616-30151 GCF_021869965.1 Rhincodon typus | reverse complement strand
CTATCTCTGTCACCCCCTCCACCCCCCTACACCCCTTCCCTATCTCTGTCACCTCCTCCAGCCCCCTACACCCCCTCCCTATCTCTGTCACCTCCTACACCCCTCTGAGGTCTCTGTGCGTCTTTGATGTTAAGTGTTGAACGTCCTCCGATTCCCATCGGCCCACCAACGGGGGCTGTGGGTTCATTTGCCTTGCCCGGGGCAGGGGGTTGTGGTCCGAGCCCTGGGGAGCAGTGCGCATGGTATGGCCAGGCAGTGGGTAAAGGTGAAAGTTGGTTCGAAATCTCACTGCAAACCGACTGGACTATAATTCAGCTCTGAGTGGCTAAGCCTGTGGTGGTTTGGAAAGTTAACCAGCCTGGAGTAGCACCAAAGAATCTGTTTTTTTGCGAGGTTAATTAAAGAGTCGAGCTGAATGAAATGTTTGCAAAGGAATGGAAGTTAAGGTCGTGAGTTTGGTTCGGATGATATTCACTATGTCATCACTAACTTTCTGCAGGAAGTTGTGGTTGGATGAGGTCTTTTCTTTAAAAAAAAATTCCGTCATCATTTCCCCGGGCGCTTGAAGGTCCCAAGAGAAGGTGAGTGCTGCGCTCTGCCAGCTGCCAATGCCCCTTCAGTGGGCATGGGGCAATTATCCCGGTGTCAATGTGGCTCTATCACTGTGCCAGCCCCCCTCCACACGTTCATCCTTAATGAATTTGTAGAATCTCTTAGGATTCTCCCTCACCTCCCTTACTAAAGCTATCTCATGCCCTCTTTTTGCCCTCCTGATTTCCCAGAGAGAGACTTAAGAGAAAAGACCTGAAGGGAAATTTTTTTTACACAGAGAGAGGTTCGCATGTGGAATGACCTTCCTGAGGAAGCGGGGGATGTGGGTACAGTTACAACGTTTAAAAGACATTTGGATAAGTACATAAATGGGAAAGGTTTGGAGGGATATGGGCCAGGAGCAGGCAGGTGGGACTAGTTTATTTTGGGATAAGGGTCGGCATGTACTGGTTGGACCGAAGGGTCTGTTTCTGTGCTGTATGACTCTATATATATACTCTACTGCCCTTATACCCTTCTAGGGATTCACTCGATCCCTGCTGTCTATACCTACTTTAGATAAATGTGAGGTGCTGCATTTTGGGGAAAGGCAAACCAGGGCAGGACTTATACACTTAATGGTAAGGTCCTGGGTAGTGTTGCTGATCAAAGAGACCTTGTGGGGGCAGATTCATAGCCCCTTGAAAGTGAAGTTGCAGGTAGACAGGGTGGTGAAGAAGGTGTTTGGTACGCTTGCCTTTATGGGTCAGTGCATTGAGTATAGGGAGTTGGGAGGGTCATATTGCAGCTGTACAGGACATTGGTTAGGGCCACTTTTGGAAAACTGCGTTCAATTCTGGTCTCCCTGCTACAGGAAGAATGTTGTGAAACTTGAAAGGGTTCAGAAAAGATTTACAAGGATGTTGGAGGGTTTGAGCTACAGGGAGAGGCCGAATAGATTCTGGCTGAATTAATTTAGGGTATCTGGTCAGCATGGATGAGTTGGACCGAAGGGTCTACTTCCGTGTTGTACAACTCTGTGACTCTAAATGTTGTAACCGCACCTTCATCCACCACTTCCTCTGCCAGTTCATTCCACACACGAACTACTCCCTGCGTAAAAAATTTTCCCCTTATGTCCTTTTTAGATCTTTCTCCTCTCGCCCCCCCTAGTTTTGAACTGCCCCTTTTATGAACAAGACACCATGCCCCTCATGATTTTATAAAGCTCTATAAGGTCATCCTTCAACTTCCTATGCTCCAGTCATAAAAGTCCCGGCGTCTCCTAATATTTCCATTCCTGGCAACATCCTGGTAAATCCTCTCTGAATCCTGTACAGGTTAATAATATCCTTCCTATAACCAGAACTGGACACAGTGCTCCAGAAGAGGCCTCACCAACGTTCTGTACAACCTCAACGTGACGTCCCCAACTCCTATACTCAAGTTCTTGAAAGACAGGTTAAATGGCTTCAAGAGAGAATGGAGACCTATTAACACGTCAGTGGCTGAGAACAGAATGTACAGAACACGTTGTTGCTAGGAAACTTTGAATTCAACAGGCACACACAATCAGCAAATATTTCCTACGTGATTTTCTGATGTAATTGAACATATCAAGTCATGTCATCCGTTGCGGAGATGTGGGTGTTGCTGGCTGGGCCCAGTATTTATTTGCCCCGTCCCCTACAATTTCCCACATGGAGAAGATTGGGGGTGAGCCGCTAAATAGGGAGAGAGGGGGAGGCGGATAGAAGATGGATAGAGGAGAAGATAGGTGGAGAGGAGACAGACAGGTCAAAGAGGCGGGGATGGAGCCAGTAAAGGTGAGTGTAGGTGGGGAGTTAGGGAGGAGATAGGTCAGTCCAGGGAGGACGGACAGGCCAAGGGGGCGGGATGAGGTTAGTAGGTAGGAGACGGGAGTGGGGCTTGAGGTGGGAGGAGGGGATAGGTGGGAGGAAGAACAGGTTAGGGAGTCGGGGACGAGATGGGCTGGTTTTGGGATGCGGTAGTGGGAGGGGAGGTTTTGAAGCTTGTGAGGTCCATATTGATACCATTGGGCTGCAGGGTTCCCAAGCGGAATATGAGTTGCTGTTCCTGCAACCTTCGGGTGGCATCGTTGTGGCACTGCAGGAGGCCCAGGATGGACATGTCGTCTGAGGAATGGGAGGGGGAGTTGAAATGGTTCGTGACTGGGAGGTGCAGTTGTTTGTTGCGAACTGAGCGTAGGTGTTCTGTAAAGGGACCTATCTGCTCCTCTATCCATCTTCCATCCGCCTCCCCCTCTCTCCCTATTTATTTCAGAATCCCCTTCCCCTCCCCCATTTCTGAAGAAGGGTCTAGACCCGAAACTTCATGTAAATGTGAATATTTTTTCCTTTACTACATTCCCTCCCATTGAGTCTCCAAGCGCCTTAAGCCGAATGACCCTCCTTTGTGGGTGAAACTATTTGAAACTATTTGCCTAGGGGTGGCATCACAGCCTTGCTCAAAAGCTGAACAGTTGACACCTTCCTGCAGAGCGAGGCTTGAGATTGTCAGGTCTGATTCAAGCCCTCCCAGACTGCCACAAGCTGAATCTCCAACAAATAGCCAAACGTTAACAAGTAAGCAAACAAATGTAGGACAACTGTCAAGAAATTCTTGATCAAAAACGGATAACACTGGAAACAGACACGACAACGACATCACAAGATATCAGAGACAGGGCAACTGAGAGAGCTGGGTCACAGAGATCGCTTTTAAGGAGCATCTTAATCAAAGAGAGAGAGAGAAAGGGGCATAGGGAGGGAATTCCTGAGCTCAGGACCATACTCCAAAGGCAGCCGAAGGCATGGCCGCCTAATGAAGGAGGGATGGGAATCGGGGGTGGGGGTGGGGGTGGGGGGGGGAAGGGGGTGCTTGAGAGACCAGGATTGGAGGAGTGCAGAGATCTCGGAGGAGGTTACAGAGATAGGGAGGGGATGTAGGGGGATGGAGGAGGTGACAGAGATAGGGGAGGGGG
>NW_025966077.1:25550-26516 GCF_021869965.1 Rhincodon typus | reverse complement strand
AGATAGGGAGGGGGTGTAGGGGGCTGGAGGAGGTGACAGAGATAGGGGAGGGGGTGCAGGGGGCTGGTGGAGGTGACAGACAGTGGGAGGGTTGCAGCTGTGGGGGCTATACAAATATTAAACAAGGTCTGGGAATGGACACCCTCGTGCATAATTATCAGGCTGCAAATTACCCTGAGAATTACACAGTAAGAGGTGGGAGAGGGAGCGAGTTACATTCCACAGCTGGAGTTTGGCTCAGTGCCCTGCCGTGGGGCTTGATGTGGTTCCCAGGTCCCGGCATTCTGTGGCTTTTCTGAGCTGTCTGCTCAAAGCAGACCCGAGATTTTTATGAAAGACAAACAGTATGAACCACAGGTGGGATTGGCCACCAATCCCCACTGTAAAACTCAGCAGCGAACAAGCTGACAATGTTTTCTGTTCTTGTTTTGTTTTGCAGATGTCGGGACTGTACGGCATTTTGAAAGAATCAATTTGTGAAGGCTTTCTCATCCTCTGCAGCCAAACTGGCCATCTTCTAACCCCACTTCTATCCCTCTGCTTGTCCTTGCCCTCAGTGACCCTCACAACGCGCCAACCCAGCAACACATGTAGGTCTTCCTCCCAATGAAGCAGCACCTTAACAAAGCTGTTTTCCCCCCCTTCCCCTCTGGGAGACGGGGCTCGCCCTGTCTTTCAGCCCTCCACCGGGCACAACACATCCTGGCCAATGAGAGGCCATCGCTGGAAGTAGGTGAACTCCCCAAATTCTTTTGGTCCAATAGCGGGTGTGGGATCTTTTCTATCCCCACGAGAGGGCAGGCACCATCTCCAACAGTGCCCACTCCCTCAGCGCTGACCCTCCGACAGTGCCCACTCCCTCAGCGCTGACCCTCCGACAGTGCCCGCTCCCTCAGCGCTGACCCTCCGACAGCGCCCGCTCCCTCAGCGCTGACCCTCCGACAGCGCCCACTCCCTCAGCGCTGA
>NW_025966077.1:23287-25050 GCF_021869965.1 Rhincodon typus | reverse complement strand
GTCGGAGGGTCAGCGCTGAGGGAGCGGGGACTGTCGGAGGGTCAGCGCTGAGGGAGCGGGGCGCTGTCGGAGGGTCAGCGCTGAGGGAGCGGACGCTGTGGGAGGGTCAGCGCTGAGGGAGCGGGCGCTGTCGGAGGGTCAGCGCTGAGGAGCGGGCGCTGTCGGAGGGTCAGCGCTGAGGGAGCGGGCGCTGTCGGAGGGTCAGTTAAATGATAACCACTGGGCCCAAGTAAGGGATATAATGTTGGGCGTGAGGGATCAGCCATTTAAACATAGATGCAGAAGAGCTGAGGCATCAGCCTTGTGTATTATTGTCGAACTGGTAATCTGGAGACCCAGCTGGGGACCTCGGTTCAAATCCCACCACTGCAGATGGTGGAATTTAAATTCAAAGAAGAATCTGGAATAAAGAGTCTAATGATGATCATGAATCCATTGTCGGACAAACCCATCTGATTGACTAATGTCCTTTAGGGAAGGAACCTGCCATCCTTACATGGTCTGGACCTACACATGACTCCAGACCACACAGCAATGTGGTTGACTCTTAACTGTGATTGAATGAATAAAGTTTCCACTCAGAATGTTTGGAACTCTGTTCTGTGGAGGTTTGGCAGCTCCGTTGCCGAGGATATTCAAGACAGAGATATCTCGATCATGAAGGTATGCAGGGAGTTGCCAATAAGTTGGCTTTCAGGCCAAAGGTCGCCTCGGATCCGACTGAAAGGCAGAGCAGGCTTCACGGGCCGAATGGCCTCCTCAGCGTGCACCGTTGAGTACAGGAGCAAAGAAACATGGGCCCCTTGCCTGGGGAGGGTACAGAGGGACCAACAAGGAGGTCCACCCAGTCCTGAGCAAGGCAGGACTGTGGATTAAGGAGAGATTGAGGAGATTCTGTAGGAAGGTGGGAGCTGATCGCGCAGAAGCTTCAGTCCTAAGCCCTGCTCCCGGGAAACGAAAGAAAACGTCCCTTTTTTTTTACATAATCACGGTAGTCGGGGCTTTCAGACTGGGCGGCAGCTCTCATTGAGTCATACAGCACGGAAACAGACCCTTCGGTCCAACCAGTCCATGCCGACCCTTATCCCAAACTAAACTAGTCCCACCTGCCTGTTCCTGGCCCATATCTCTCCAAAATGTCATTTAAACATTGTAACCATACCCGCATTCACCACTTCCTCTGGAGGTTCACTTGACACATGAACCACATCTGTGTAAAATAAAATTGTCTTTTTAAAATCTTTCTCATCTCACCTTAAAAATATGCGGCCTAGCAGCGGAATCCCCCCACCCTGGGGAAAATTCACCTGCTGTTTACTCTATCTATACCCCTCACGATTTTATAAGGTCATCCCTCAACTTCCTACGCTCCAGGGGTAAACAGTCCCAGCCTCTCCCTATGACACAAACCCTCCATTCTCAGCAACATCCTGGTAAATCCTCTCTCAACCTTCTCCAGTTTAATAATATCCTTCCTATAACAGGGAGACCAGAACAAGACACAGTGCTTCAGAAGAGGCCTCACCAACGTCCTGTACATCCTCAACATGATGTCCCAACTCCGATACGCAAATCTCTGAGATGTCCCTGTGTATATTCTAGAGAAGAGCGGCCCCTGTGTATACTGTAGATAATACCAGTCCCTGTGTATATTATGGTGAAAAGTAGTCCCTGTGTATATTACAGTGAATAGCAGTCCCTGTGTACATTATAGAGAATAGCAGCCCCTGTGTATTTTACAGAGAATAACAGCCCCTGTGTAT
>NW_025966077.1:21968-22787 GCF_021869965.1 Rhincodon typus | reverse complement strand
CCCCCCGCTTCCCCGGCTGGGTAAACGCCGGCCTAGAGTAGGCCCCGCGGCCTAGGCGACACAATAAAAGCCACAAAGTTTACCTGCTCTCGGTCCACACACTGCGCTCGGCTCTGCCCTTCCCCCCACCCCCTAACCCAACCCCCACCCCCTCACACACACACACTCACTCACTCTCCTCACCCAGAGTGGAGAGGGGGAGAGACACGTGACACGGGGTAGCAGAGGGGCCGTGAGGCGGGGATGGGGGAGCACGTGACCCGGGCCCTTAGGATGAGGCACGTGATCCGGCTTCGATGGACCCATTGGTTGTGTGGGTGGGGTGAAGGAAGGAAACGTTCGGTGAGGATGGGAAGGAGGGACACGTGATCTGGGTCGGTATTGAAGGCTGGAGCGGCACGTGATCTGGGTTTGTCCCCCTCTCTGGGGGGAAGGGGAGGGGCACGTGATCTGGGTCCGTGACGGTTGGAAAGAGGGGCACGTGATCTGGGTGGGAAGGACGGCGACGTCCCGAGCTTCGGAGGCGGGGGAACCACGTGATTCGGGCGGGCTGAAGGCGGTAAGGAGGAGCACGTGATCTCGGTGCGGGCCTGCGGCGGGTTCACGTGACCTGAGCGCGGGGAGAGGCGGGGTCACCAGCCCCCCCAAGAGGCTTCACTTCCACTTCCGCTTCCGCCTCCGCCTTCATTCCCTTTTCCCTACAGAGGGGAGGCAAATTTATACCCCTGCATCACCTAGGCAGGGAGTTCCTCCTCCCTACCCACATCTAGACTCCCCCTCACTTCAACCAAGGAGACAGAAACACCCCCCCAATCCCTA
>NW_025966077.1:19747-21468 GCF_021869965.1 Rhincodon typus | reverse complement strand
ATGGAATGGAAAAGGGAGTTGGGGGAGGGAGGGCAGAGGGTCTGAGGAGGGGATTGAAGGAGGGGGTGGCATTGGGGGCCTGAGGGAAATGGGGGTCACATACATTGTCCTGGAATACATGCTCACTCACATCCTCCATCTCCCCATCTCCACCTGAGAGAGAGGGACAGACACTACCATCTCGAGCAGATTGTCCAATCGCTGATTAAGTTTTTTATTGAGGATCCAGGATAAAACGTAGCAACAAAACCCATCTGACAGAGAATTGTAACACTCCCTCGGCGCTGACCCTCCCACAGCGCCCGCTCCCTCGGCGCTGACCCTCCGACAGCGCCCGCTCCCGGGGCGATGGGCCAACCTGGTGTAACTGTGAGTTGGCCACGTCAGGGCCTGTGTGTGTTTTGGACGTGAATGGAGATGCGGAGATGAATGAGGCTTGGCACACTCTCAGACCATGGGCCTGGTGGATGTTTAGTTGGAGCAAACTCTGCAGAAACCTGACGTTTCTCTCTCCAGCCTCTCGCTGTTTTTTCCTGTTCAGTTCCGGGACTGACGATGGAGCGGGGATTTACACAGGAACACGTTTCCCCGTTCTAGAATGTTCTCTTTCCCCTCATGAACACTGAAAGCTTCCTGTCAGTTGCTGGGAGAGAGCTCTGTTTCCTAGAGACAGTACACAGTGAACATTTGTTTATCAGATAGCGAGATAGAGAGAACAAGAGAGAGAGAGAAAGAGAGGGGGCGGGGGGAAGGAGATGGAGAGAGAGAGAGAGAGAGATAGGAAGAGAGAAAGTGAGAGGGGAGAGAGAAAATGAGAGACAAGAGAGGGAATTAGAGAGAGATACGATAGAGAGAGAGAGACGAGAGGGAGATAGAGAGAATGGGGTGGGGGATAGAGAGAGATAGGGAAAGATAGAGAGTGAGGGAGAGGTGGGAACGCAGTGAGGGAGGGAGAGAGAGTGGGGGAGAAGGGGGACAGAGAGAGAGTGGGAGTGAGGGAGGGAGAGAGGAGAGAGAGAATGAGAGAGAGATAGAGAGAATGGGGTGGGGGGAGAGAGATATCGGGAAAGACAGACAGCGAGGGAGAGTTGGGAATGCAGTAAGGGAGGAAGAGAAAGTGGGATGAAGGGGGAGAGGGAGAGAGTGGGGGTGAGAGAGAGATAGAAAGAACAAGAAGAGAGAAGGGGAGAGAGATAGAGAGAGGAGAGAGAACAAGAGAGATAGAGAGAATGGAACGGTGGGAGAGAGAGGTAGGGAAAGAGATAGTGAGGGAGAAGTGGGAAGACAGAGAGGTGAAGATAGGAGAGGGAGAAGGGAGGGAGAGAGAGACAAATAGAACAAAAAGAGAGAGGAGAGAGAGAATGAGAGAGAGGAGAGGGAGTTAGAGAGAATGGGCTAGGGAAGAGAGAGAGATAGGGAAAGACAGAGTGAGGAAGAGGCGGGAAGACAGGGAGGGAGGGTGAGAGAGAGGAGGAAGAGAGAGAGAGTGGGAAGAGGGTGTGATTCAAAGAGAAAGACAGGAGAGATAGAGAGATGTAGAGGAGGAGAGAGATGGAGAGGAGACAATGAAAGAGAGAGGGAGAATGGAGAGATAGAGGAACAAAGATTTAGAAAGAGAGTGACAAAGGATGACAAAGGCAGAGGGAGGAGCAGGGAGTGGTAGGAAGAGGGAAATGGAGAAGGAGAGAGAGTGAGGGGGGGGAGAGTGAGGGACAGAGAGT
>NW_025966077.1:17485-19247 GCF_021869965.1 Rhincodon typus | reverse complement strand
CCCCTATTCCCCCTCCCTATCTCTGTTACCTCCTACAACCCTCCAAGGCACAAGGCAAGAGTGTGAGGGAATATCCTGGACGGGGGCAGCTCCGACAAACACTCGAGAAGCTCGACACCGTCCAGGGACAACGCAGCAGCACCCCCCCCACCCCGGATTGGCACCACATTCACATGCACCCACTCCCTCTGCCACCAACGCTCAGTCGCAGCAGTGTGTACCATCTACAGCGTGTCCCCCAAGGCTCCTTAGACAGCACCTTCCAAACCCGGGACCTCTACCCCCTAGAGGGGGCAAGGGGCAGCAGGTACATGGGGACACCAGCCCCCCTGCAAGTTCCCTTCCAAGCGCCCCCCACCCCCACACCTTCTCAAGGTGCAACAAGGGACGGGTAATAAATGGTGGGCCCGGCCAGCGATGCTCAAGAATAAATTAAAATTTATTGATTATTGTCACATGTATCGAAATACAGTGAAAAGCTAAATACAAACGGAAAGAACTGCGGATGCTGTGAATCAGGAACAAAAACAAAGTTGCTGGAAAAGCTCAGCAGGTCTGGCAGCATCTGTGAAGAGAAAAAGTAGAGTTAATGTTTCGGGTCCGGTGACTCTTCATCAAAACTGATGGTGGCTGGGAAAACGTCAGTTTATATGCAGAGAAAGGGAGGGAGTAAACGATAGGATAGGGCCCAAAGAGAGAGAAAGACAGACAAAGTAGTTGTTTCTGAAGAAGGGTCTAGGCCCGAAACATCAGCCTTCCTGCTCCTCTGATGCTGCTTGGCCTGCTGCGTTCATCCAGCTCTACACTTTGGTATCCAAGACTTAGAGGCATACAGGTTACACTATTTGAGGATAGAGAGTCCATTCAACAGTCTGCTAATGGCTGGAAAGGGGCTGTTCCTGAACCTGCTGGTGCGTGCGTTCAGGCTTCTGTATCTTCTGCCTGATGGAAGAGGTTGTAGGAGGTCATTACCAGGGGGCAATGGGTCTTTGATAATATTGGCTGCCTTTCTGCGGCAGCGAGCCGTGTAAATAGAGTCCGTGGAGGGACGGTTGGCTTCTGCGATGGTCTGGGCTGTGCACGCCACCTTCTGTAGTTTCTTACGGCCCTAAGCAGAGCAGTTGCCGTACCAGGCCATTATGCCCCTGGACAGGTTTGTGGGGTATGTTCTCAGCTCAGGTCTGCACCCCCAAAGGCAGCTGAAGGCCCAGACCCCTGCAATGGTGGAGAGATGGAAATCGAGGGGGGGATTTCTTGAGAGGCCGGGATTGGAGGAGGGTTCGGCTCTCGGAAGGTCGGAGCAGGTGACTCTTCCTCCGAGGCCTCAGGAGCCGTCCCCTTCGCCCATCTCCCTGGAGACAGAGAGAGTGCGGAGTCGGTAAAGCTGGGTGTGGGTGGGAATGGGGAAGCAGTTAGCATGTGAAAATATTTTTCCTGCAATCGGTACGTGATGAAAATCCGACTTCAAAGATTTCCCTTCGCATTGATCTCGTTGCACCTGGTGCCTGTACAACACGGGCAGACACAATGGGGTTTTTTCTTTTGTCAATAAGAGGCTCTGACGACGCACCGAAAAAATGTTCCACTTCTCCATTTCGGTTTCTTTCCAGGGAAGCAGGAAGTGGCATATTCCTCACGTAATCTCCTCCACCCCCCAACACCCCACTCCCTATCACTGTCACCTCCTCCAGCCCTCTACACCCCCCTCCCTGTCTCTGTTACCCCCTCCGGCCCCCTACACCCCCTCCCTATCTCTGTCACC
>NW_025966077.1:13674-16985 GCF_021869965.1 Rhincodon typus | reverse complement strand
ACACACACATTCTCATACACTCACACACTCTCATACACACATACATACACACTCACACACACAAACACACACTCTCTCATATACACACACTCCCACATATTCTCTGTCTCTCTCTCACACACACACACACACATTCTCTCTCTCTCACACACAGTTACACATTCATACACACACACTCATAGGCACTCACATACACAAAAACTGAAAACACACACACACACCCACACAGTCACACACTCTCTCTCACACACTCATACAAAGTCCCATACACACACACACATATTTATACACACAGTCACTCACTCTCATACCCACGCACACTCTCATACACACACACCATACACTCTCATACCCAGATACACAGAGACACACACACCCACACATCCTCAGAGTGTTTGAAGTCTGTCCCATTTAGCACGGTGATAGTACCACACAACATGATGGAGGTTATTCTCAATGTGAAGGCAGGACTTCATCTCCACAAGGACTGTGCGATGGTCACTCTTACCGATACTGTCATGGACAGATGCCTCTGCAGCTGGCAGATTGGTAAGGATGGGGTCAAGTATGTTTTTCCCTCTTGTTGGTTCCCTCACCACCTGCCGCAGACCCAGTCTAACAGCTGTGTTCTTTAGGACCTGACCAGCTTGATCAGTAATACTGCTGCTGAGCCACTCTTGGTGGTGGACATTGAAATCCCCCACCCAGAGTACATTTTGTGCCCTTGCCATCCTCAGTGCTTCCTCTAAGTGTTGCTCAACATGGAGGGAGTACTGATTCATCAGCTGAGGGGGGACGGTATGTGGTAATCAGCAGGGGGTTTCCTTGCCCATGTTTAACCTGAAGCCATGAGACTTCATGGGGTCCGGGGTCAATGTTGAGCAACACCCTCCCGACTGTACACCACTGTGCCGCCCCCTCTGCTGGGTCTGTCCTGCCAGGGGGACAGGACATATCCAGGGACGGTGATGGTGGTGTCTGGGACATAGTCTGTAAGGTATGATTCTGTTATTGTGACTATGTAAGGCTGTTGCTTAACTAGTCTGTGAGACAGCTCTCCCAATGTTGGCACTAACCCCCGGAGGAGGGCTTTGCAGGGTCAACAGGGCTGTTTCTGCAAATGTCTTTTCTGGTGCCTAGGTTGATTCCAGTTGGTCTGTCTGGTTTCATTTCTTTGTCGAGACATTTTTTTTTTAAAGAAGTTATTCACAGGATGAGGGCATTGCTGGCTATGCCAACATTTATTACCCAGAGAGTAATTAAGAGTCAACCACATTGCTATGGGTCTGGAGTCGCATGTAGGCCCAGACCAGGCAAGGAGGGCAGTTTCCTTCCCTGAAGAGTCAGCGGACTTGAAATATTAACTCTGCT
Organism: Rhincodon typus; assembly: GCF_021869965.1. Lineage (NCBI taxonomy): Eukaryota > Metazoa > Chordata > Chondrichthyes > Orectolobiformes > Rhincodontidae > Rhincodon > Rhincodon typus. Next base: position 15,614 of record NW_025966077.1, on the reverse strand, counting down.
TTCTTCCCACAGATGCTGCCAGATCTGCTGAGTTTCGCCAGCGATTTCTGATTCTGTTTCAGCCCAGCTGTGGCCTGGGAATCTTCTTGCAAAGTCCTGATCAGCCCTGGAGTAGTTGTCTCTGTCAAGTAGGCAAATTGGCACTAACATAAAGTCATACAGTCAGAGAGCTGGACAGCACGGAAACGGACCCTTCTGTGCAACTTGTCCGCGCTGACCCAAATACCCTAAATTAATCTAATCCCATTTGCCAGCATTTGGCCCATATTCCTCCAAACCCTTCCTATTCGTGTCCCCAACCAGATGCCTTTTAAATGTTGTCATTGTACCAGCCCCCACCACTTCCTCTGGCAGCTCGTTCCATACACGCACCAGCCCACAATGCTTACACTCCATTCCCTTTGAAGTAAAGGCCAGTACTGCATTCGCTGTCCCTATTACTGTCTGAGCTCGGATGCTAGCTTATTGTGGTCAATGCATGAGGATTAATTCCTTTCTGCAGCTTTCTTCAACCTGTTTTTCCATTTAAATCACATTCAGCTCCTGCATACTTCCTGCCAAAGTGCATCATCTCACATTTTTCCATACGATGTTCCGTCTGCCAAGTGTTTTTTTTTCTGAACTTGTCTGCAGATTCTTTGGGTCAGTCTCACCACTTGGGGTTCTCACTTATTCTGAGTCATCTGCAAACACAGCTAGAATACATTCACATCCCTCCTCCAAATCATTGATGAATATTTTAAATAATTGATGCCTGAGACTCTTTGCTAATGGCAGGTTGCCATCCTGAAAATGCAACCATTATCCCAACGCTCTGTCTTCTAGTTGTTAGCCTATCCTTTATCCTTGCTAATATACGATTCCCAACCCCATGGTCTCTTAGTAAAAAGCCTCACATGTGCCACCTTATCAAAAACCTTTTGGAAATTCTCCTTTCCCTTGCTTCCTCAGAGATTTATAATTACTCTTGAGCCTTTCGGCACTTCAGGAGCTTTCTGAAGTGCGGTCACTGCTGTTGCTCGGCACAGCAAGATTCCACGAATGTCTGCATGATGATGACACATTGTGGTCTCCCTGCTATAGGAAGGATGTTGTGAAACTTGAAAGGGTTCAGAAAAGATTCACAAGGCTGTTGCCAGGGTTGGAGCTGAGTAGGCTGGGGCTATTTTCCCTGGCGCGTCGGAGGCTGAGGGGTGACCTTATGGAGATTTATAAAATCGTGAGGGGCATGCATAGGTCAAGGTCTTTTTCCCTGGGGTGGGGGATTCCAAGACTAGAGGGCATAGGTTTAAGGTGAGAGGCGAAAGATATAATAGGGACCTGAAGGGCAACATTTTCACATGGAGGGTGGCGCGTGTGTGGAACGAGCTGCCAGAGGAAGTGGTGGAGGCTGTACAATTACACCATTTAAAAGGCATCTGGATGGGGACATGGATATGAAGGGTTTAAGTGTGGTATGGGCCAAATGCTGTTAAATGGGACTAGATTTATTTAGGATATCTGGTCAGCATGGACAGGTTGGACTGAAGGGTCTGTTTCTGTGCTGTACAGCTCTATGAGGGGTAAATATTGGTCCCAGGACAGCAGAGGCAACTCTCTTCCTACTGCCCACTGCCATGTCGTGTCCTTTATTCACCTGAAAGAGGGAGTTAAGGAATGTTTGAAGAAATAATCACACCAAGCTTTTGAAAAAGGCCGTTCGACTGAGAACTGGCATTTCTGGCTAGGAACTTTATTTTGTTAACTTGCACTGTAACTGATACACACCCTGTCATCTGAGGCCAAACATTCCCATTACTGTCAAAAGGATCAGTACTGTGCTTAGCGAACAATACAGAGACATAAATGTTGAATCTCAGTTCCCCAGGAGCGAATTACAGACTGGAATCTAACCGAGGGGTTCGGGGTGGTTTATATACAGAATAACAGATACCCCGGGA
>NW_025966077.1:8841-13664 GCF_021869965.1 Rhincodon typus | reverse complement strand
TATACAGAATAACAGATACCCCGGGAGGGAGTTACAGACTGGAATCTAATCCAGAGTTTTGTTTTTCCATGAAGATTATTGGGGAGTCGAGGTCTGAGTTCTTTCTTTTATGCCTTGAACAATTGCGGGCCCTGGACGTTCCACCATGTGGGGCATCACCGCAAAATCTCAATCCGTATCTCTGCGCTACTCCCTGTCGCCGCAGAATGGCTCACTATGGCCAGTGATGACATGGAGACCCAGAGGTGCCTAGGTAATGGGATATGAATCCGATCTGCCCAGAAGTAACAGACTGGCTCCCACTGCGTGTCCAAGCTCACTTTACTACAGGGACGTGATCTGGGATATCATTAGGCTGCGGCATCAGTTGTGGACACACTGGGACATAGGCCATCTCCAACCTCAGTCGGATTTGCAATGCTATGCACAAACATCCGGATATGGGAATGTTGCAGCCTGTCCGTATAAGGGACAAATTGTTCTTTTTTTGCAAAAGGATGTGGTGGCTGGCTTGGCACCAGCTCCTAACAGATCCCAACACTCACCCACAGTGCTGTGCAGCAGAATAAATATTTATTTGTATGTTTCCAGCTTGGCTCACTGGGAAATGGATAGTCTCACAACATGCCACCTAGTTGTGACTGGCAAAAAGCACAGAAGGAGGCCATTCAGTCCCCTCCCTGAGCCTGTTATACTGAACTGCAGGAGGCCATCCAGCCCCCTCCCTGAGCCTGTTACACAGGAACGGGAGGCTATTCAACCTGCTCAAGCCTGTTACACGGGAACAGGAGGCCATTCAGCCCCCCGCTCCTCGAGCCTGTTACACAGGGAACAGGAGGCCATTCAGCTCCCCCCCCCCGTGAGCCTGTCACACAGGAACAGGAGGCCATTCAGCCCCCCGCTCCTCGAGCCTGTTACACAGGGTACAGGAGGCCATTCAGACCCCCCTCCTTGAACCTGTTACACAGGCTCAAGAGGCTATTTAACCTCCTTAAGCATGTTACACAGGAACAGGAGGCCATTCAGCCACCCTCTTCGAGCTGCCCCCATCCCCCTCACAGATGTTCTGGTTTGAATTTGAAGGATCAGCCTCCTCGTGATTTAAGGATTTACTGAGGCTGTGGACAGTGGTTGCAAATTTCAAGTTCTCTGTTATGACCAAATAAGGCTGTGATCTCGAAGCAGACTATAATTTTCTTTCTCCCCCACATCTCTGCGGCTTTTCCATAGCCAAGGAATGAGATCATACTGTCTGAAGAATTGTGCTTTAACCTGTTCTGGAGGATCCCCTACTCTCACACAGAGAAGCAATGGGAGTTGAGGTTATTGAGGATGGAGGAGGTGGGGAAGTCATCTCACTGTTGTCTCACCTCACCACCAGCCCCCACCCCCACCCCCAACATCTGCAGTAAAGAATTCCCCAGGTTCACTTCCCTCAGAGGGAGAAGAAATTCCTCCTCATCTCTGTCTTCAATGGACAACCCCTTATTCTGAGATCGTGTCCCTCTGGTCCTAGACTCTCCCATACAAGGGGAAACAACCTTTCCACATCTCCCCTGTCAATTTTCCCCTACGGATCTTGTACATTTCACCTCTTATTCTTCTAAACTCTACCCCATCTGTTCAGTCAAAACTCTGCTGACCATATTTCCTAACTGAGCCCTGTCTACCTCATTCACACACACACACAATTACATACACTCTCATACACACACACACACTCACACTCACACACACACACACACCACACTCACACACACACTCTCACACACACACACTCACACACACACACTCACACACACGCCACACACACACACACACCACACTCACACACACTCTCTCACACACTCTCACACACACACACACTCTCACACACACACACACACACTCTTTCACACACACAAACTCTCATACACACTCTCACACACACACACACTCTCACACACACACAAACTCTCACACACACACCACACTCACACACACTCTCACACACACACTCTCACACACACCACACTCTCACACACACACCACACTCACACACACACCACACTCACACACTCTCACACACACACACACACCACACTCACACTCTCACACTCACACACACACACACACTCTCTCACACACACTCACACACACACACACTCTCACTCACACACTCTCACACACACACACACACTCACCCACACACACACTCTCGCACACACACACTCTCACACACACACACACACCACACTCACACACAATTACATACACTCTCATACACACACACTCTCACACAGACCACACACAAACAATTACATACACTCTCATACACGCACACACAATTACATACACTCTCATACACACACACACACACACACACGCACGCACTCGCACACACATATACTCATGTTCACTCACTTTCTCTCTCTCACACACACAGTCATACACACACACACACACACACACAGTCACACACACTCACACACATTCACATGCACTCACACATACAAACACACACTCTCTCATACACACACACTCTCATTCATACACACACATCACATACACTCTCATATGCACACACTCACAGACACACACACTCTCATACATTCTCACACACACACATACACACGCTCACACATTCTCTCTCTCACACACACACACACACTCTCATACACTTATACACACACACATGCACGTACGTGCACACACACACTCACACACATACACATCACATCATACACAGTCGTACACACTCTCATATACACACACTCTCTCACATACACACATACCCACACTCACATATTCTCTCTCTCTCACATACACACACTCTCACACACACACACACAGTCACACACTGTCACACACTTTCTCATACACACATACATACACACAAACACACTCTCATACACGTATTCTCATACACACACACACACACACACACAAGCTCTTATATAAATACACACACACACGTATATACATATCATACACAATCACATGTACTCTCATACACACACACTCTCATACACACACACACATTCTCATACACTCACACACTCTCATACACACATACATACACACTCACACACACAAACACACACTCTCTCATATACACACACTCCCACATATTCTCTGTCTCTCTCTCACACACACACACACACATTCTCTCTCTCTCACACACAGTTACACATTCATACACACACACTCATAGGCACTCACATACACAAAAACTGAAAACACACACACACACCCACACAGTCACACACTCTCTCTCACACACTCATACAAAGTCCCATACACACACACACATATTTATACACACAGTCACTCACTCTCATACCCACGCACACTCTCATACACACACACCATACACTCTCATACCCAGATACACAGAGACACACACACCCACACATCCTCAGAGTGTTTGAAGTCTGTCCCATTTAGCACGGTGATAGTACCACACAACATGATGGAGGTTATTCTCAATGTGAAGGCAGGACTTCATCTCCACAAGGACTGTGCGATGGTCACTCTTACCGATACTGTCATGGACAGATGCCTCTGCAGCTGGCAGATTGGTAAGGATGGGGTCAAGTATGTTTTTCCCTCTTGTTGGTTCCCTCACCACCTGCCGCAGACCCAGTCTAACAGCTGTGTTCTTTAGGACCTGACCAGCTTGATCAGTAATACTGCTGCTGAGCCACTCTTGGTGGTGGACATTGAAATCCCCCACCCAGAGTACATTTTGTGCCCTTGCCATCCTCAGTGCTTCCTCTAAGTGTTGCTCAACATGGAGGGAGTACTGATTCATCAGCTGAGGGGGGACGGTATGTGGTAATCAGCAGGGGGTTTCCTTGCCCATGTTTAACCTGAAGCCATGAGACTTCATGGGGTCCGGGGTCAATGTTGAGCAACACCCTCCCGACTGTACACCACTGTGCCGCCCCCTCTGCTGGGTCTGTCCTGCCAGGGGGACAGGACATATCCAGGGACGGTGATGGTGGTGTCTGGGACATAGTCTGTAAGGTATGATTCTGTTATTGTGACTATGTAAGGCTGTTGCTTAACTAGTCTGTGAGACAGCTCTCCCAATGTTGGCACTAACCCCCGGAGGAGGGCTTTGCAGGGTCAACAGGGCTGTTTCTGCAAATGTCTTTTCTGGTGCCTAGGTTGATTCCAGTTGGTCTGTCTGGTTTCATTTCTTTGTCGAGACATTTTTTTTTTAAAGAAGTTATTCACAGGATGAGGGCATTGCTGGCTATGCCAACATTTATTACCCAGAGAGTAATTAAGAGTCAACCACATTGCTATGGGTCTGGAGTCGCATGTAGGCCCAGACCAGGCAAGGAGGGCAGTTTCCTTCCCTGAAGAGTCAGCGGACTTGAAATATTAACTCTGCTTTCTTCCCACAGATGCTGCCAGATCTGCTGAGTTTCGCCAGCGATTTCTGATTCTGTTTCAGCCCAGCTGTGGCCTGGGAATCTTCTTGCAAAGTCCTGATCAGCCCTGGAGTAGTTGTCTCTGTCAAGTAGGCAAATTGGCACTAACATAAAGTCATACAGTCAGAGAGCTGGACAGCACGGAAACGGACCCTTCTGTGCAACTTGTCCGCGCTGACCCAAATACCCTAAATTAATCTAATCCCATTTGCCAGCATTTGGCCCATATTCCTCCAAACCCTTCCTATTCGTGTCCCCAACCAGATGCCTTTTAAATGTTGTCATTGTACCAGCCCCCACCACTTCCTCTGGCAGCTCGTTCCATACACGCACCAGCCCACAATGCTTACACTCCATTCCCTTTGAAGTAAAGGCCAGTACTGCATTCGCTGTCCCTATTAC
>NW_025966077.1:4986-8341 GCF_021869965.1 Rhincodon typus | reverse complement strand
CAACAGAACCTTCTGGATGAGCGAGCGGGTCCTGACCACTCAACAACAGCTCATTGGCGTCTGGCCCGTTGCCCGAGGCTCGAGGGCACACAATGGGGGAGGGATTAGACCCTGGACCCACACAAACACGCACACACAGTGCCAAGCCAGGGTCAGCCAGCACTGTAGAGAGATCCGGAACTTTCCACACGCAGGTTGGGCCTCGGAAAGTTCTGGGTTGGGGGGGGGGGGGGCAGCGGTGAGACAGAGAGAAAGGGAATGCAGCGTGAGCATGAGCCAGCCAGCAAAGTGTGGGAGCCATTCCGTCTGAATACATCAAGGCTTCGATTGGCTTTAAACGGCATGCGACAGCTACAGTACGGCCCTGAGGAACGGTCACTGGACCTCAAACACCCTCTCCCTCTCTCCACAGATGCTGCCAGACCTTCTACGGTCTGTCCAGCACTTTCTCTGGTTTTGTAATAGCCAGACTATCGCCTCCAGTTCTGGAACGCACTGTCGGAGGGTCGGCGCCGAGGGAGCGGGCGCTGTCGGAGGGTCGGCGCCGTCGGAGGGTCGGGGCCGAGGGAGCGGGCGCTAATGGAGGGTCAGCACTGAGGGAGTGGTCACTGCCTTAAGCTTCCTGCCACTTTTGGAGTTGATTGGAAGCATCTGCTGATGCTGGAATGTGTGGAAGGCACAGCAAGATCCCACAAACAGCAACAAGCCTGAAGGCAGCACCTTCCGAACCTGCAACTCCTACCCTCTATAATCTAGCCAACACCCCCTTGACGGTCAATGGCGTTACCATCACTGAAACCCCCCCCGCCCCCCACTATCAACATCCTGGGGGTTACCATTGAGCAGAAACTGCACTGGGACCCAGCCCCATATCAATACAGGGGGCTACAAGAGCAGGCCAGAGGCTGGGAATCCTGCAGCGAGTAACTCCCCTCCTGACCCCCCCCAAAGCCTGTCCCACCATCGACAAGGCAGGAGTGTGAGGGAATACCATCCCCCCCCACTTGCCCTGGATGGGGGCAGCTCTGACAAACACTGGAGAAGCTCGACACCATCCAGGGACAAAACATCCCCCCCTCTTGGATTGTACCACATCCACAAGCACCCACTCCCTCCACCACCGATGCTCAGTCGCAGCAGTGTGTACCATCTACAGCGACTCCCCCGAGGCTCCTTAGGCAGCACCTTCCAAACCCGGGACCTCTACCCCCAGAGGGGGCAAGACACATGGGGAACACTGTGTGAGGTGAAAGGTGTTACAATGGAACCAGGTCTAAATGTGGCCTCACATCGAACTAACACCACAACCCACCCGCTCCTGATACAAGACAAGCAATCATTAGGAGTCTGAACATTTTTATAAAATTCTTAGAAAAATTGACAATAATAATCACATGAAACTAATATTTTATGAAGCATCTCAGCATTAAACACATTAAAGGATTCTGCCTTATAGAGGCACGATACAGCAGCACATCAACATCTTCTGTTCACTTACAGCTCACACGTCCCCTGCTTTCTGTCATTTATATAAATGGTGAAAATAAGAGAGTCATGGTTAGAAACTTTGCAGATGACACCATCATGGGTGGTATAACGGGCAATGAAGACAGTTTATCTAAGATTATAACGGGATCTTGATCAATTGGGCCAAAGAACAAAGAAAATTACAGCACAGGAACAGGCCCTTCAAACCTGCGCCGATCCAGATCCTCTATCTAAACCTGTCGCCTATTTTCCAAGGATCTGTATCCCTCTGCTCCCTGCCCATTCATGTATCTGTCTAGATACATCTTAAATTACGCTATCATGCCTGCCTCTACCACCTTCACTGGCAACGCGTGCCAGGTACCCACCACCCTCTGCGTAAAGAACTTTCCACGCATATCTCCCTTAAACTTTTCCCCTCTCACCTTGAAATCGTGACCCCTAGTAATTGAGTCCCCCACTCTGGGGAAAAGTTTCTTGCTATCCACCCTGTCTATACCGCTCATGATTTTGTAGACCTCAATCAGGTCCCCCCTCAACCTCCGTCCTTCTAATGTAAACAATCCTAATCTACTCAACCTCTCTTTATAGCTAGTCCCCTCCATACCAGGCAACATCCTGGTGACCCTCCTCTGCACCTTCTCCAAAGCATCCACATCCTTTTGGTAATGTGGCGACCAGAACTGTACGCAGTATTCCAAATGTGGTCGAACCAAAGTCCTATACAACTGTAACATGACCTGCCGACTCTTGTACTCAACACCCCGTCCGACGAATGAAAGCATGCCGTATGCCTTCTTGACCACTCTATCGACCTGCGTTGTCACCTTCAGGGTACAATGGACCTGAACACCCAGATCTCGCTGTGCATCAATTTTCCCCAGGGCTTTTCCATTTACCACCTCGTTCGCTCTTGAATTGGATTTTACAAAATGCATCAATGCACTCAGGAGCTGCAGACGGAGTTTAATTTGGATAAATGCGAGGTGTTGCATTTTGGTAAAACAAACAAGGGCAGGACTTTTACAATTAATGGTAGGTGAGTGCTGTAGAACAGAGAGACCGAGGGGTTCAGGTACATAATTGTTTGAAGTTTGCGTCACAGGTAGACAGGGGGGTTAAGAAAGCGTTTAGCACGCTTGCCTTCATTGCTCAGACCTTTGAGTGTAGGAGTTGGGGACGTCATGTTGAGGTTGTACAGGGACATTGGTGAGGCCTCTTCTGGAGCACTGTGTCCAGCTCTGGTCGCCCGGTTATAGGGAGGATATTATTAAACTGGAGAGGGTTCAGAAGAGATTTACCAGGATGTTGCCGGGAATGGAGGGTGAGAGTCATAAGGAGAGGCTGGGACTTTTTTCCCTGGAGCATCGGAGGCTGAGGGGGTGACCTTGTAGAGGTTTATAACATCATGAGGGGCATGGATAGGGTGAATAGCCAAGGTCTTTTCCCTGGGGTGGGGAATTTTGGGATTAGGAGGTATATTCTTAAGGTGTGAGAAAAAAGTTTTAAAAAAGACATGATGAGCAACGTTTTTCACACTGGGGGTGGGTCGTGTGGAATGCACTTCCTGAGGAAGTGGTGGATGTGGGTACAGTTACAGCGTTTAAAAGACATTTGGATAAGGACATGGATGGGAAAGGGATATGAATGGGAAAGGGATATGAATGGGAAAGGGATATGGGCTGGGAGCAGGCAGGTGGGACTAGCTGAGTTTGGGATTAGGGGCAGCACTGACTGGTTGGGCCGAAGGGTCTGTTTCTGTGCTGTATGATTCTGTGACTTGATCTTCGATACAGACGGAAAACACAAAGATATCGACAAGAACAAAAGCAGCTCATTACATCTACACTGTCCCCCCCCCCCCCCC
>NW_025966077.1:3800-4486 GCF_021869965.1 Rhincodon typus | reverse complement strand
GAGGTGACAGAGATAGGGAGGGGGTGTAGGGGGCAGGAGGAGGTGACAGAGATAGGGAGGGGGTGGGAATTAAAAATACGTTCCAACGTGGTTAACGCAGAACTTTTCTGTTCCTGGTCCCGAAACGTTAATTCTGATCTTTTTGTTCACAGATGCTGCTGAGGTTTTTCTGTTTGTGTTCCTGACCTTCCAGCATCCGCAGATCTGTCGGGTTTTTGTTACAATGTGGTCGGTGGTGATAAGGTTAGCAGGCAGGCAGTACGTGTGTCAATGCTGAGCAGATCTGTCCGTTCTGACAACACTCCCACAGAGTACAATGTCCTGAACATGACACATTAACAGTCAGAAGGTTGTTGACCACCCCAACCTGGGCGGTGTGACCTCTGGACAACTGGATACAAGACCAATTTGTGCCCAGCAGTGTGGTCAGGGTCATTCTGGGGAGAACAGGCCTTTGGGAAAACGTCAAGAATCAGAATTTACAACCACATCTGGGCAAGGTTTCAGCCCCCTTTTCAAATCCAGGGATCTCCCATTCAGGACGGAAATGAGGAGCAATTTCTTCCCTCGGAAGGTCGGCAGTCTTTGGAATTCTCTCGTCCGGAGAGCAGTGAGGGTCAGAGTAGGAACTGGGGCTGAATGGCCTCCTGTTCCCGTGTAACAGGCTAGAGGAGGGGGGGATGAAT
>NW_025966077.1:0-3300 GCF_021869965.1 Rhincodon typus | reverse complement strand
ACACACACACACAAACGCACACTCTCACACACACACAGACACTCACAAACACACATACACACTCGCACACACACTCACACGTACTTGCACACACTTACACACACATACTTGCACACACACATGTACACAGTCACACGTATGACACATGCACACCCTTGCACACACACACACACTCATACACACACTCTCATACACACACAGACATGCATATACACACACTCACACAGACACACTCTCTCACACACACGTGTGCAGATGCACACACACACACACACACACACACACTCACAAAATGCAGTACAAATGCCTACCGAGGACTGCAGGGGGCACATTCCGTTCTTTGGGCAGTTATAATTCAGTTCCTGTGTTCTCTGTGAGAACCTGCAGAGGGTGGGCTCTGCCAGCAGTGGGCGCTGCTGTCTACATCACACGGACGCGAGTGGTCTCAATGGAACTGAACAGGCACCAGGAATGGAGTCACATAGAGAGAGAGCAGTGAGACCTGTGGGAATCAGGAACATGCTCTGCATTCTCCCAACACCCTCTACCCCCCACCTCCTGTTGTACAAATGCCACAACAATCTTTTACTCAGCTCCCCCTGGTGTCTGTGTCAAATACCAGGCTCTCCAGGAGAGTTTCGATCCAGCTCAGCTCCACAGATACAGCCCTCCCGTGCCAATATTCCTAAACACGCTTCCCTTTTCCACAGGGTGAGCTGTTCCTATTCCACACGGCACCAAACCGCAACTCTTTGTGATTGATCCCACTCTCCTGCCCCTTCCCCAGTCGAACAGCTCTGAGCTCAAATCTCACCCCGCAGGCCTGGCCACTCACTATAGCCCAGTGATTCCCCCCCTGTGCATTCCCGAGGGAGGGCTGCAGGGTCATGGTACCTACCCCTCCCATAAACAGCTTCATGTAAGGCCTGGCCCGTCCTGTTTTACTCTGTATCTAACCCTGTGCTGTCCCTGTCCTGGGGAGTATTTGATGGAGGGGGACAGTGTAGAGGGAGCTTTACTCTGTATCTAACCCCGTGCTGTCCCTGTCGTGGGGAGTGTTTGATGGGGGGGGGAACAGTGTAGAGGGAGCTTTACTCTGTATCTAACCCCATGCTGTCCCTGTCCTGGGGAGTGTTTGATGATGGTGACAGTGTAGAGGGAGCTTTACTCTGTGCCTGACGAAATACAGGGAGTGGGTGCTGCTTTGGAAGCATTCTGCGCGGTAATGTACCCCTCCTGCCACGTTTTGCGCACAAGGAGTTAATTGCAGAGTTGGGATGGTCCTGGATGTAGTGAATTCTGTCACGAGTCAGGGATAGTTTCCTTGTTCCTCGCTCCCTGGTGCCCGTCTTGTCTGTCTAATTGCATCCTTGCATCTTGTGCCAACTTGGCTGTTTTCCCAGGCAGCTCTCGTGCCCTGTGAGTGCCAATCAGATGGAATCTCTGCCTCCAGTCCCCATCCCCGTCTGCTCGTGTGCCAAATCCCAGTGCGGGATGACCCACCCCCGATCGGGAAAGGATTTATTTGTTGGATTCGGCGGAAGGTGCTGCCAAGGAACCTACCCCCACCACACCCCCCCACACCCTGATCTCCCGCTCCCTCTGAATACCTCCCCCTCCGACGCTCCTCCAGCACCTGAGGAGAATGGATAACGCAGAACGGCACGGCACGGGAACAGGCCCTTCGGCCCGCGAAGCTGTGCCCAACATGACGCCGAATTAAACCAATCCCTTCTGCCTGCCCTTCATCTGTATCCCTCCAATCCTCGCATATCCATGTGCTTGTCTAAAAGCCCCTTAATTACCCCTATCGTATCTGCTTGCACCACCCACCCCCTGGCGCGGCGTTCCAGGCTCCTATCACTCTCCGCGTTTAAAAATACTTATCCCTCACGTCTCCTTCGAACTTTCCCCTTCTCACCTTAAGTTCATGCCCCCTAGCCTTCGATTCTGGGAGTAAGATTCTGACTGTGAACCCTATCTGTGCATCTCACAATTTTATAAACTTCTACCGAGTCTCCCCTCTTACTCCGTCGCTCCAGAGAAAACAACCCGAGTTTTTTCTAGCCCCTCCTTATAGCTCATCCCCTCTAATCCAGGCAGCTTCCTGGTAAACCTCTTCTGCACCCTCTCCAAAGTCTCCACATCCTTCCTGTAATGTGGCGACCAGAACTGAACGCAATACTTTACGTGTGGCCTAACCCAAGTCTTACAAAGCTGCAACATGACATCCTGACTCTTGTACTCAATTCCCCGCCCGATAAAGGCAAGCTCGCCGTACGCCTTCTTTACCACCCGACCTACTTGTGTGGCCATACACAGGGAGCTATACGCTCAAAGCCCCAGAATGAAAACATCTGAAGGTATTCCCTTCTGTTCTCTCAGGGGACGTTGCTGGGTGAAGATGGCGCTTGTTATCCTTTTGAGCTGAGAGAGTCCCAGAGAATCCCAGAGGGTGATTAAGAATTATCCTCCTCCCCGGCTACCCCCCCCACCGATTCCCGACTGCCCCAGCGCTGCGGGTCTGGAGTTACGTGCAGACCCAGGCCACGTAAGGAAGGCAGATTCTGCCCTCTCCCCTCCCAACCCTCTGCCCACCCAAATCGGCATCGAGTCAACCCTTTTACGATGGGAACTTTCGCGGTGCCAAGTCTGCCTTCTGAGTCCTGGCCAATCCACCAGCCCATGCCACTGGCATGTGTGCAACGCTGCCTCCCCATGGGCGCTGAGTGGAGTGCGCATTTACAGAGAGGACGGTGGGGGAGTTGGAGGGGTGTGTGGGGTGGTCTGAGTGTCAAACAGTGACGAATGGGTTGAGGTTTGCGTGGCTCTCTCGGTGACGTGACTGAACCAAGAGTTCGGGGAGATGTTTGACCTCAGGACCCGGGGAATTGGAGGCTTGAGTGCCAAATGGGGCATGAGCCTTTGAGGCGGGGGTTGAAACAAGGTGACATTGAGGGAGTATTGTCCACGCGGAGGTTCTGTAGGCCCGGCCGTCTGATTTAAGCCTGGATCCCGAATGGGTTCAGTGTCCAGCTCAGGGAGGGCCTTTAAACCACAGCATTGACACAAAGTGAAAGGGCCCACTGTCTGTGTGAGAGCAACTTCCAACAGGACACAACCATTCCAGGGAACGTCACAATCCTGCCCCCCGGTGGGTCATCCTACACACTGCACACAGTGCTCCATTAGAGTCAGACTCACACTCATACTCACACTCACACACTCACACACACACTCACACACACATACACTCACACTCACACACACGCTCACACACACTCACACTCACACACACAC
>NW_025966076.1:68557-70000 GCF_021869965.1 Rhincodon typus | reverse complement strand
TCTTTTGCTGCTTTTTTTCCCCCACAGCCTGATTTTGTGCTGTTTGTCTGCAATCTGGCTTCTTAAGCTGCATCATGATTCTTTGTGCGCCGCTTCTTTGCTCTAGTTGTTTTATAAACTTTATTGTGCACCCTGTTTAGTTTTTGAAGCCGTTTCCCAGAAGCCCTGCCCTCTTTAACAACTTAATGTTCAACAGCTTATCTCCAATTTAGTTTTGTCTGATTTATTTTAAAGCCCCAATTGCAATTTTATTTTCTTCTTAATTGTATCCAATCTTTGCATTGCTCCAATGCTCTCAGGTATTCAGTCTGCCTTTACTTTTCCACCCCTCACTTTCGCTGCTATGCCCTAACTACCTGTGTCCGTCACAGTTCTGGACCACATTCTCACACGCGTGGCACACTTTGCAAACGGCTGCCTTCACTCCTTTTATAATGTATCATAAAACATCATAGTAACAGCAAAATACAAACACCAGAAACTGCAATTTTGACAATCACACTTTCAGAAACACGAACAAAGCTATAGTTGTGACCTGTATCTTGAACAGCAAGGACAAGACAGGGCAAACACAGGAAAGATGTTCCAGATGACTGGGGAGTCCAGAACCAGAGGTCACAGTCTAAGGATATGGGGTAGGTCATTTAGGACTGAGATGAGGAGAAATGTCTTCACCCAAGAGAGTAGTGAGCCTGTGGAATCCTCTGCCACAGAAAGCAGTGCAATTTGCACCAAAATCAGAGATGTCAGATGATGCCCATTTACAAGTTGGCAGAGAGCTGTATTATTACAAACCTAATTCACCAGAGGATTGATGTTAACCAATAATTAAATTGCTGTAAAATGTAAGCGATCACTTTGCACCTACATATATACATCTTTAAAATCTATTTTTGCAAAAAGATCTCTGGCATTTTCAGTGTTGGAGGTCAGTGGTTTGGAAAGGGGTCAACACCGTTATCTCTACAGATGAACTGGACCATGGATTGAACAGTAACAGGAATTGAATTGTAACATGGATTGAACCAGGCCACAGATTGAACTAGGGCATGCAGTCAAATGGAACTTTGAAATAACGATCTCATTTGTATAAAATATTAGCATGCAGATACAGCAAGTCATCAAGGTGACAGATGTAATTTTGGCCTTTATTACTGGGGGGGGGTGAAATTTAAAAATTGGGCAGTCTTGTTACCACTGCACAGAGTGTTGGTGAGTCTGCACCTGGAGTGCTGTATACAGTTTTGGTCTCCGTATTTAAGAAAGGGTATGCCAGCATTGAAGCCTGTTCAAAAGAGATTCATGAGGCTGATTCCTGAGATGAAGGGGTTGACTTATTAAGAACAGCTAAACAGGTCAGGCTGTTATGCATTAGTGTTTAGAAGAATGAGGATTGATCTTATTGAAGCATACAAGATTCTGAGGGGGCTTGACAGGGTCCAT
>NW_025966076.1:63458-68457 GCF_021869965.1 Rhincodon typus | reverse complement strand
GTGAATAGGGCTTTTGGAGTCAGGAGCACTTTGGCCCTGTGCACTGGCTGAATAAACAGCCCAGATGTGGAAACATCAAGCCGCCTGCGAGTAATGTGGGGCCGGTGTGAAACAAAAACGCCCTTGAGCGTTCATCTCCTCGCCGGTGACCAGACCACAGCCGCACCAGCCCTCTGCTGTGTCTTTCCTGTCTGCAATGAGCAGGCTGGAACTCTGGCCGGTTAGCAAAGGACAAACTCGTGTTACCGTTAAAACGGACAGTGCCGCTTTAGTGCATTTGAATCGTGTCAGTTCTCTCACAGCTGGAGTTCGGATGCCTCCCAGTTCTCAATCCCTGTTATTTTAACTGGCCCGGAACTAGTGCCTCCTAACACCTCCTGTGAATGTTTTGTTGGCCAAGTTCTTTCTTAAACACAGTTACACCTGCCCCAGTGGGCAAACGGAAACCATGGGATGTATTACCAGTCTGCCCGCCTCGTTGTTGTGCAGGTTGGTCAGATAGCGCAGATCCCGGCCCCTTTCGCTCGAGTCCACAAACTCGCGGCCGAAGACGCGGCCGAAGTCAATGTTGTCGCTGCAGCCGCCCCAGTGCCAGTCGGGCCCGCCCGGTCCCCGCCGCCGGTAGTCGCAGGTACACGACTCGATGGAGCCTTCAGAGCAGGAGCGGGACACGGAGTGAGTTACAGCCGCGCTGGTCAGGGCGAAGATAAAAGCGGTCTCTCTGCAACCTGCAACGACAAGAAGCGCGGAAAGCATGAGATGGAAGGACAGAGAGCAAGAATCAAACCGACAGATCCAGACACCGGACAGGGGGAGAGAGACGGCGGTAACCACACATTGGAGAGCCAAGCCTCTCATACTAAGAAGTAGTCAGAAGGAGCGGTACAGACTCGAGTGCAGAAGCAGAAAGAGACAGATCCAAGCAGAATCCCACAGAAATACCCTCACCTCGAAAGAGAGAGGTCGAGAAGAAACGACATAGTGGGAGACAAGGAACAAAAACAAAGTTGTTGGAAAAGCTCAGCAGGTCTGGCAGCATCTGTGAAGGAGAAACCAGAGTTAACGTTTCGGGTCCGGTGACCCTTCCTCAGAACTGGGAGCCCACATTATAGTGGGAGACAAGGACGTGAAGACACAGAATGAGACTGAGATTTGGAGACAGAGGTGGCAAAACAAGAACAAAAGACACACGGGGATGGAGAGCATGACATACATGTGCAAAAGAGGAGAGGAACACACACACACTCTTACACATATTCACTCTCACTCTCACTCACATTCGCTCACATACATTCACACACACACATATAAATATACATTCACTTATACACGCTCATCCTCACACACAACCTCTCTCATATACACATTCACACACTCTCTCATGCGCACATTCACATGCTCAGTCTCACACATTCATATACACTCACACATTCAAACACACGTTCACGCGCACACACGTGTGCACATTCACATGCTTAGTTTCTCAAACATTCAAACGCATTCTGACACACAGGCACGTTCACTCACACAAATACACACACGCTCAGTCTCTCACACACATTCGCACACTCATATATTCAAACTCATGCTTGCACACATTCACACACTCACTCGCAGACACTCATTCACACAAATGCATTCACACACACTGTCTCACATATACACATATATTGTCTCACACTCACCCTCTCTCGCACACATACATTCACACACTTACCCTCTCACATGTATTCGGACACACTCACGCATATTCACTCACCCTCTCAGATATATTCACACACTTACTCTCTCACATGTATTCGCAAACACATTCACACCACTGTCTCACCCTCACACGTGCTGTCTCACGTGCACATCCACATGTTCAGTCTCACACACATTCTCACACACATACGTTCACATGCTCAGTCTCATACACATTCAAACACATTCTCGCACACACATTCACATACATTCTCTCAGACACTCATTCTCATGCACACATTCACACACTCTCACATTCTCTTTCACACACGCATTAACATTCTCTCGTACATATCCACATGCGCACACACACACATTCACACACTCACTGTCTCTCACATTCACACACACATAAATTTATATACACACATTCACACGTTCATTGTCTCTCTTACACATTAATTCATGCACACATTCACACACTCATGCACACATGCACTCATACTCTCATACATTTACATAAACACATTCACAAACTCACATTCACATACTCTCACTCATACGTATTCACACACACATTCACACAGACGCACGCACACACATTCACACAAACACACACATTCACATACTCAACACAGTGTGGAGCCGGAGGAGCACAGCAGGTCAGGCAGCGTCAGAGGAGTAGGAAAGTCGACATTTCTGATCGGGACCCTTCTTCAGAACCCGAAACGTCGACGTTCCTGCTCCTCTGATGCCACCTGACTTTCTGTGCTCCTCCGGCTCCACACTGTGTTGACACTGACTCCAGCATCTGCAGTTCTTGGGACCTTCGCATTCACATATTCTCCCTCTGTCACGCATTCACATACACGGGCACATACGCACACATTTATACAAATATATCCACGCACACACACACATTCTCATACCCTCTCACAGACGCATTCACACACACACACTGTCTCACACACGTTCACGCACTCTGTCTCATGCACATTCACACAAACACATTCTTTCACACACATGCTTTCACACACATGCACTCTCTCACACATTCACACACACACACACATTCACACACACTCTCAAACACATTCATACACTCACTCTCTCACGCACGCTTCCCCATGCATTCACTCCACGATCCTTTCTTTCTCTTACATGCATATAGACACTCTTTCATATTAGGGAGGCAATGGTCAAGTGGTATTCTTGCTAGAATATTAGTCCACAGAAACTCAGCTAATGTTCTGGGAACCTGGGTTTGAATCCTACCGAGGCAGATAGTGGAATATGAATTCATTTTTTTAAAATCTGGAATTAAGAATCTACTGACGACCATAAAACCAATGTCGATTGTTGGAAAAACCCATCTGTTTCATTAATATCCTTCAGAGAAGGGAATCTGCCATCCTCACCTGGTCTGACCTACATGTGTCTCCAGACCTACGATATTGTGGTTGACTCTCAACTGCCCTCTGGACAATTAGGGGTAGGTGAAGAATGCTGGCCTAGCCAGCGATGCCCACATCCTGTGCATGATTGAAAAAAAACACATTCTCTGCTGCATACACACGCTGTGCCTCTCCAATACTCTCACACGCTCTCACGCACAAACTCTCTCGTACACTCACGTTCTCACACACATACTCGCTCACTTAGCACTCATGCTCTCTCAGACACACTATCCCTCACACTTTCTCACATCCACGCTCTATATACATACACACATACATGCATGCAATAAGTAAAAAACTCAGTTCTGAGGAAGGATCACCGGAGCCGAAACGTTAACTCTGTTTTCTCCTCCACAGATGCTGCCAGACCTGCTGAGCTTTTCCAGCAACTTTGTTTTTGTGCATGCATACAATCTCGCTTACTCCTACTTGCGCATTCACACACTCTCTCTCACACACACACTCTGTCACACAGTCTCTCTCACTCACACATACACGCTCTCATACACACATTTACACGTATATGCATACACTCTTGCTTACTCTCACGCACTCACACAGTCGCTCTCACACACACATTCTCTCAAACACACACACGGACGCACTCTCTCTCTATCACACATACACGCACTCATACACACACACAGATATATGCATAAACTCTTGCTTACTCTCACTCACGCACTGACACAGTTTCTCTCTCTTACCCATACTCTCTTTCAAACACTCTCACACACGCACATTCGCTCTCTCTCACACGTACACGCTCTCATACACACACATATATGCATGCACTCTCACTCACGCACTATCTCTCACACTATCAAACACACATTCTCTCACACAGATACACACACTCTCACAACAGATAAACACACTCACACACACAAACACGCACGCACAAACGGACACACTGTTTCTCACACACACGCTCACATATACTCGCGCTCTCTCACACTCACATAACACGACCCACTCATTCAATCGCTCACACACTCGCATACTCACATACACGTTCGTACTTAGACGCTCCCTCGCGCATGCAGACACGCATGCACCCGTTCACTCACTCACGCACATTCATTCACACATTCACACACACTCTCCACATAAAACGCGAAGAATCTATCAGAGCAAGGGAGACAGATGCGGAGGACACGGCGAGACGCTGCACTGGAGAGTCGAGACAGCGAGAGTCATGTCTACGGCGAATTCGAGATAATCAGAGCGAACAGAGAGACGGGGGTTGGGGGGTGCGGGTGTTGTGGGATACAACGGAAACGGGGAGGGACAGGTAGAGAATGGTGTACACAGAGCAAGAACCAGCAGCAGAAAGCAAAAAGAACGTTGGCGAGAAAAATAAATACTTATTAGTCAAAAGGGTTGAAGCTAGGGATTGAGGAAGAGAACGCGAGTCATAGAGAAAGAAAACTAATTCACCCGAGCAATATTTCAAAGAAACAAACTGGACAACGTCAAGGACTGATAGAATGGAGCGAATGGTCTCGAATGAGCTGCACATCAGCATTGAAACTGGTGGAACCGTTCATCCCTAAGCGAGATCAAGGTTAATAGCCCCGCTTCCTAACGTGAACAGTAAGCACAGGCTGGTTATCAGACACTGTAATCGAGCTAACAATGTGCTGCCGAGGGAACGCAAATTCCAACATTCACCCGGCTGGTGAGACACGCTGTCAGGACAGACAGGGATCGCTACCGGAGCGCAGACCGGATTGATTCAGCCATTCAATATTTAGCCAGCCCCACTAGGTGCTGAGCTAGTAATTACTCAGTGAGACAACATCAGCATCGGCCTGCTCCGTGTTACCTGTGTGTGTGTGTGTGTGTGTGTGTGGAGG
>NW_025966076.1:62287-63358 GCF_021869965.1 Rhincodon typus | reverse complement strand
TCCAGCCGGCCTGGTAACCTGGCGAGCTGCCGCCTGTTGGATGCTGCCACAGTCCAAGATACCTTTGTCTGGGCAGGGTGTTCTGCAGGGGGATAGGTTCACTTGGCTGGGAATAGGGCCGGTACACGGTGTTCCATGGCCTTCCAGTCTAATCCCCCTTGGGTCGGCTGATTTCAAGTCAGAACTGACCAAGACTAAACAGGGAATCTCATGAGGCTTTTTGTTTTGTTTTGTCAGCCCATGGACCCAATCTCATGGGTCAACGGACCTATTTCAGCATCTGGACCTGGATTGGGCTACGCTTAGCCTCATGAGCTGGGAGACAGATGCATCGGTTTGAAACTGGCCTAGAGGGTAGTGTCACGGCTCCCTGACCTGGCTGAACCTACCTCGGTTGACGATTTTGCCGAAGATGTTGGAGCTCTGGCTTGTTGGACAGTTCCAGCGTCGGCTGCGGAATTGCCACTTGCACTCCCTGATCGCGGTCTGCACTCCCCCGGTGATGCTGTGCAGAATGCCCGGGTTCTGGCGAATCAGTTTCCGTTGCTTTCGGCTTAGCAGCTGCAGACTCGGGTCCAAAACCAGCTGGACGTATTTGGAGTCGGTGAGTAAGTTGGAGGAGGAAGCAATGTTTACAATGCCCCTGAAACACACACACACAAACAAACAAACAAACAAAATAGCAAAACGTGTACTTTGGAGAATGAATGCAACTTCCCAACCGCGCACATAGACCTACTGGTCAGATGGCATTGATAGAACTGCTCTCACACCTGTCCGGGGAACCCTGCTGCTGTTGCTGGGCTATTTTATTTGTTAAAGACACTTATTCGGGCTTATGTTTGAGGGTAGGGGTGGCTTGGGGGTGGGGGGGGGCGTGGGGGGGGAAGTTGTATTGAAACTTACCACCATCTCCCACTGTTAGTTACCGCCAGCGTGTTGGACAGGGAGCTGAACGCCAGAAACCACAGAGTCTTCAGTCCCAGAACTAATGTCATGCTGCTGTTCGGTCAGGAACGATCATTCACAACAAAACAAGAAGGAGTGTTTTTGTGGGGCAGAGTTTGTCGC
>NW_025966076.1:0-2287 GCF_021869965.1 Rhincodon typus | reverse complement strand
TCTCGGATTCTCCAGCATCTGCAGTTCCTACTATCTCTGGATTCTCCTTAACCCTATTTTCCAAAGCTATTTCATGTTCCCTTTTTGCCCTCCTGATTTCCCTCTTAAATATACTCCTACTGCCTTTATATTCTTCGAGGGATCCCTGCTGTGTATACCTGACGTATGCTTCCTTCTTTTTCTTGATCAAAACCTCAATTTCACTAGTCATTCAGCATTCCCTCCACCTACCAGCCTTGCCCTTCACCCTAACAGGAACACACAGTCTCTGGACTCTCATCATTTCATTTTTGAAGGCTTCCCATTTTCCAGCTGTCCCTTTACCTGCGAACATCCCCACCCCCAATCAACTTTTGAAAGCTCTTGCCTAATATCAACAAAATTGGCCTTCCTCCAATTGAGAACTTTAACTTTTAGATCCGATGTATCCTTTTCCATCACTATTTTAAAGCTAATAGAATTATGGTCACTGGCCCTAAAGTGCTCCCCCACTGACAACTCAGTCACCCGCCCTGCGTTATTTCCCAAGAGTAGATCATGTTTTGCACCTTCCTCTAGTAGGTACATCCACATACTGAATCAGAAAATTTTCTTGTGCACACTTAACAAATTCCTCTCCATCCAATCGCTTAACATTATGGCAGTCCCAGTCTATGTTTGGAAAGTTAAAATCCCCTACCATAACCACCCTATTGTTCTCATAGGTAACAGAGACCTCCTTACAAATTTGTTTCTCAATTTCCCATTGCCTATTGGGGGGTCTATAGTACAATTCCAATAAGGTGATCATCCCTTTCTTATTTCTCAGTTCACCCAAATAACTTCCCTGGACGTATTCCCAGGAATATCCTCCCTAAGTACAACCGTAATGTTATCCCTAACCAACAACACCACTACCCCTCTTCTCTCACTCCCCTTTCTATCCTTCTTATAGCATCTATACCCTGGAAGATTAAGCTGCCAGCCCTGTCCATCCCTGAGCCACATCCCTGTAATTGCTATGATATCCCTGTCCCATGTTCCCAACCAGGCCCTGAGTTCATCTTCCTTACCTGTTAGGCCTCTTGCATTGAAATAAATGCAGTTTAATTTATGAGTCCTACCTCGTTCTCTGCTTTTTTCCTGCCTGCCCTGACTGTTTGACTTATTCCTTTTCCTAACTGAATCAGTCTCAGACTGCTCTCTTTCCTCGCTATCTCCCTGGGTCCCACATCCCCACGTCTCCCCCCCCTTACTAGTTTAAATCCTCCCAAGTAGCTCTAGCATCAATAGAGGTCCATTATTTTGATGAGGGTTTCACTTCTATGGGGAAATGAGAGAAGCTGGGGTTGTTCTCCTTCAGAGAAGATTAATAAGAGATTTAATTGTAGTGAGTTTTCATAAAGTAGTCAGGGAGAAACTGTTTCAACTGACAGAAGGGTCGGTGTCCAGAAGATATGAGTGAAAATAATTGGCTAAAAAACCTAGGGTGGGACAGGGGTGCAGGATGCAAAACTTATGTTCAGTCAGTGTGTTACCAACACACCGCCTGAAAGAAGATTCAATAGTAACTTTTTCAAAATGAATTGGATCTCTGTTTAAAAATGAAATAGTTGCAGGGCTACAGGGAAAAAAGTAAGGAAGTGGGATTAATGGATTAACTCTTGTAGAGAGACCAATGGATCGAATAGCCTCTTCTTATGATGTATGATTCTGTGATTCTACTCATCACTAGAACAGCAACACTTTGCGGAAATTTGACATAAGTGCTCAAAATTCTGCACAGTGTATTACAGCGTGAACAGCAAAAGGTTCTGATGATAGTAGGAAAGGGTGCATCAATTCAGTATTAATACCACTTTGTGGAGGTTAGTAGAAATATTTTCATGTCGAAGGGAGTCAGAATCTGAGACATTATTATTGCAATACCCATGAAAGCTAAGTCGATGAACTAGAAACACAAATGCAGAGAATGCTGGAGAAACTCAGTAGGACTGGCAGCATTTATGGAGAGAGAAGGAAAGTTAACATTTTGAGTCTAGTATGACTCTTCTTCAGAATATTTTGCACTTATTTCAATGAACTAGATAAATACTTGAAGTGCAAAATGGTTATTAATGACAATAAAATAATTTAGAAAAAAATTGCAGGAAAGGAGCTGGAAAATGGGATGGGATACCAGACGCAGAATGGGATGAATGTTCTGCAACTTTTATAATTCTATAAATTACCTTTTGGTAGTACATTAAACATCAGTGTGAAACAATTTACAGAAAATTGCTGAAGAGAAACGTGTTACAGAATAATT
>NW_025966075.1:67129-70000 GCF_021869965.1 Rhincodon typus | reverse complement strand
ACCAACGCGCAGTCGCAGCAGTGTGTACCATTCACAAAGTGCACCACAGTAACTCGTCAGGGCTCCTCAGGCAGTACCTTCCAAACCCACGGCCACTTCCATCTAGAAGGACAAGGGCAGCAGATACATGGGAACACCCCGCCCTCTACAAGCTCCCTTTCATGCCACTCACCATCTTGACTTGGAAATATTTGGCTGTTCCTTCGATACGATTGGTTTAAACTTCCCCCCGCCACCCCCCACTCCTCTCCAGCAGCAGTGCCGGTGTACCACACCAAAAGGACCACTGCAGTTGAAGGTAGCTGCTCATTGTCACCTCTTTTGGTGCAGTTAGGACTGGGCCATTAATGCTGGTCCAGCCAGTAATGTCCAAATCCTGTGCATGAATAAAAAATAAAGTACGCACAATTCAGTTGCTCCTCCAACACTGCTGTTGGATTCCTTTGGCCATTTCCAACTGACCAATCAATACAAAAGGAGACAGTACGAACTGCAGATGCTGGAGAATCTCAGACAACAAGGTGTGGAGCTGGATGAACACAGCAGGCCTAGGGTCTAGGCCCGAAACGTCAGCCTTCCTGCTCCTCTGATGCTGCTTGGCCCGCTGTGTTCATCCAGCTCCACACCTCGTTATCTCAATACAAAAGGAGGCCATTTTTGAGGAAATTTATCCCAACTTTTCCAATCCTCATGACCCAGGTGGGAATAGTGTGTTGGAAAGAAGCCCCAACATTCTGGAGTTGTTACAAGTATGAAATATGACCAGTTATTGGTTATTACCTGACTGTGAGCACTACCTAAGTTAAAAGAAACTCATGCCAGGTTTCATCAAAGAAGCAGAAAACCACAATTGTATTTATTATAACAAATCTATCCTCTAATATGTGGCAAAACAGATTATTAATTGCTAATCTACAAATTTAAACTATATCCTATTTAAATTCAAATACACACACATCCTCATTCATTCACACATATGATGCACAAGCATTTGAGATAAAGAGTCCTTTTAGGAATATTGTAGGTGAACATTCAGACATATATAATCACAAAGTCTGTGGGTCTATACAAAAAGCGGTGGAATGAGGTGATTTCCTCACAGTTCCATTTTGGACTTTGTTGATGATATTTTGTGGCAATCCTCAATTCAGTAGTCGGTCAGTTGGACCTAGGTCTTAGATCGCAAAAGAAGTTTTACTTCTTTTTTTGAAAAGTCTTTGCACGTTATTTCTTTGCCAATTAAAAAGAGAGTGCAATTTGGCTTATTGCAGGCTTTATGCATATTTATGTCTCAACTGCTCACGTGTCTATAATAAACTACAGCAAACTTGTTATTAAGTGGCAGTTATGGGACCAGGAGTGTACTGGTTAATCAAATGTCCACAATCAATGTAAAAACACACACTAATAGAAATGTAATGCAGGGGGTATACACATCGCTGTTATATTTTATTTGCAGCATAAATCACTTAAATAACAATGCAACATTGCCTTAATTAAAATTTAACAACAGAGAGCCTTCTCACTCACACCCTCAATTGACTACCTGGGCATTGCAGAGACTACAATAAGACAGTAAACTCCCCGGATACTTCATGTACATAATTTTTGCCAGTTTATCGAGAATGCTGGTTCACAAGGTGCCAGTAAATCAAAGTTACGTATATTTAAACAAATCCAAATTCTGTTGCCGGGCAACTACTTTATTGCCAAGACACTTGGTGCCACCATCTCACAAAACATAACTTCTTGTGAAAAACGCACGTCATTGTGTATTCAATAAGTGCCCACACTGTTCCACTTTTCTTCAGGTTATAAAAAAATCTGGCTAACTCTCCACGGCAAAGCGTGTCAAACTTCCATTTGTTCCAGTTTATATTCTAAAGGTATTATCACACTGTGGCCCTGCACATTTCTCCCTTCGAGTATTCGTTCAACATGACAGAATTGTTGAGGGAGACCATTTAGTCCACTGGGTCTGCACTGAATGAGCACTGTGGCTCAGTTCCCTTCTCCTGCCTTTTCCGCACACCCTGCACATTATTCTAATTTAAATTAACACTCAGTGCCCTCCTGAATGCCTCCATTAAACACGTTTCCACCACAGTCCCAGGCCCTGACTTTCTTTTGGAAGTTATGACTGAAGCTGTTCCTACCGCCCTCTCAGGCTGCTCCACAACCCGGGGAGAAGCTGGGGGACAATAAAATTCAGGGCCATCCTGCAGACAGCCAAGAGTTGCCCTTTAAGCCCGGTGTGCAACCTGGTACAGACGCAGTACCCCAGTCCCGGTCTTGGAAAGGACGGGGACAAAACTGGGCAAAGAACCTCCTGTGTTTGTGCCACCAATGTGCTGCTCCCACCAGCATCCTTCCCACTGAAACATCAGATTAATAACAAGAATTCTGTTTCCAGTATCAGTAGGGCAGGAGTCAGGATTTGAGGGGTACACTGGGTCCATCATTGCTTTCATCCCTGCAGCCAGAAACTGGCAGGTTCATCACACATTTCAGGTGGAGGTGCTTTCTTTCAGTTAAACTGAAACCTCTTCACACCACCTCCCCATTTCTCCCTCAACTGCCCCTCTCAAGTGGTGCTCTTTCATTCTGTTTCTTCTCATCAAGTCATACAGTGCGGAAACACACCCTTCAGTCCAACCCGTCTATGCCGACCAGATATCCTAAACTAATCTCGTCCCATTTGCCAGCATCTGGCCCATATCTCTCTAAACCCTTCCTATTCATATACCCATCCAGAGATAGTAGGAACTGCAGATGCTGGAGAATCAGAGATAACAAGGTGTAGAGCTGGATGAACACAGCAGGCCAAGCAGCATCAGAGGAGCAGGAAAGCTGACGTTTCGGGTCTAGACA
>NW_025966075.1:0-2129 GCF_021869965.1 Rhincodon typus | reverse complement strand
CCCTCCCCCTTTTCTGATGAAGGGTCTAGGCCTGAAACGTCAGCCCTTCTGCTCCTATGATGCTGCTTGGCCTGCTGTGTTCGTCCAGCTCTGCACCTTGTTGTCTCGGCTTCTCCAGCATCTGCAGTTCCTACTATTTCTGACCTAATCTCAGTATCTTACTGCAGCTGTAACCAGCCCTTGGGAGTGTCTGAGGGGACAGTACAGAGAGAAATCTACTCTGTATGGAGTCACAGAGATTTACAGCACACAAAACAGCCATTTGGCCCGTACATCTGTGCTGGTCAAACACAACCCCCTAACTATTCTAATTTATTTTTCAGCATAGCCATCAAAGACCCATCACACCCTGGTAATGATCTTCTACAATCTCTTCCATCAGGCAGGATATAGAGAAACCTGAACACACACAGCAGCAGATTCAGGAACAGCTTCTTACAGGTGATGAACGGACTCTTTTGCCTCAAGTCATCCTGATCTTGCTAATGTTGATCTCGCCCACCGCACGCCCTGTGTAATGTATGATTTAGGGTAAGGGACCCTCTAAACCTCCGGTCCCTTACCCTAAATCAATGCCCCTGGTCATTGATCCTGGAACCAAGGGTTTCTTCCTGTCTACCATATCCGTGCCCCCCATAATTTTATACATCTCAATCTCCTCTGCTCTAAGGAAAATAATCCCAGTCTGTCCAATCTCCCTTCATCACTGAAACTCTCCAGCCCAGGCAAATCTACCCTGCACCCTTCCCAGTGCTATCACATTGCTCTTATAATGTGGATTCCAGAACTGTGCACAATACCCTAGCTGTGGCCTCACCAATGTTTAATGCA
This sequence comes from Rhincodon typus, assembly GCF_021869965.1. Taxonomy (NCBI): domain Eukaryota; kingdom Metazoa; phylum Chordata; class Chondrichthyes; order Orectolobiformes; family Rhincodontidae; genus Rhincodon; species Rhincodon typus. The sequence continues at coordinate 1,298 of NW_025966075.1, read as the reverse complement.
GTTCCCAGCATCACCTCCCTGCTCTTAAGCTCTGTGCCTCCGCTAATAAAGGCAAATATCCTGTATATGCCTTCTTAACCACCTTACCCACCTGTCCTGCTACCTTAAGGGATTGGTGTACATTCACACCAAAGTCCCTGTGATCCTTGGTGATTCCCAGGGTCCTACCGTTCCATCATGTATTCCCTTGCCTTGTTTGTCTGTACTTAAAAGTTGCTGTGTGCCTGCCCTGGGAATGTTTGATATCTGATTGTAGAAAGGTTGTTATTTTGTATCAATCTGATGCTGTATCTGATATGAGAGTGTTTTCTGGGACAGTACCTGCCCTGGAAACATGATGAGAGAATGTACAAGATTTGGGTCTTACACTGTATATGACCCTGTGCTGTCCCTGTGCTGGGAGTGTTTGATGGGGGACAGTGTAGAGGGAGCTTTACTCTGTATCTAACCCTGTGCTATCCTTGTCCTGGGAGTGTTTGATGGGGGACAGTGTAGAGGGAGCTTTACTCTGTATTATTGAACCTCATGCTGTCCCTGTCCTGGAAGTGTTTGATGGGGGACAGTGTAGAGGGAACTTTACTCTGTATCTAACCCTGTGCTGTCCCTGTCCTGGGAGTGTTTGATGGGGCACAGTGTAGAGAGGGCTTTACCCTATATTATCGAACCCATGCTGTCCCTGTCCTGGGAGTGTTTGATGGGGTACAGTGTGGAGGGAGCTTTACTCTGTATTATCAAACCCATGTTGTCCCTGTCCTGGGAGTGTTTGATGGGGGACAGTGTAGAGGGAGCTTTATTCTGTATATAATCCTGTGCTGTCCCTGTCCTGGGAGTGTTTGATGGGGGCAGTGTAGAGGAAGCTTTACTCCGTATATAATCCTGTGATGTCCCTGTCCTGGGAGTGTTTGATGGGGGACAGTGTAGAGGGAGCTTTACTCTGTATATAATCCTGTGCTGTCCCTGTCCTGGGAATGTTTGATGGGGGCAGTGTAGAGGAAGCTTTACTCTGTATTATCGAACCCATGCTGTCCCTGTCCTGGGAGTGTTTGATGGGGGACAGTGTAGAGAGGGCTTTACTCCATATTATCGAACCTCTTGCTGTCCCTGTCATGGAAGTGTTTGATGGGGGAATAGTATTGAGAGAGCTTTACTCTTTATCCAACTAGGGACAAGCAAAAAAAATGCTGGCCAGCCAGCGATGTCCACATCCAAAAAAAAATTTAAAAATTACAATGAAAATTAGTGCCTATTTGTTCAATGTGGATTCAGATCATAGGAGCACATAAGTTAATTTAGGTAAC
>NW_025966074.1:65380-70000 GCF_021869965.1 Rhincodon typus | reverse complement strand
TTTTTAATCAGAGGGAAATCAAGGGTTTTGGGAAACGGCAGGAAATTGGAGTTGTAGATTATCAGATTGGCCATGATGCCATTGAATGGGGAGCGGACTCAATGGGCTGAATGGCCCACTTCTGCTCCTGTGCATTATGGTGTTTCGCCACACAGGGATCTTACATCAAGCAGGACCAGAATATTTGCAACCTTATACTCAAGCCTGTGATAACTTTTTGAGCCAGTCATTGCTGCGACCATCCATTTCTAACTCTGTATCATCACCCAGCTCAGCCCCTGTCTCAGCTCATCAGCTGCTGAAAACTTCATCCTTACTTTTCTTACTCGAATATTCCAAACCCACCTAATCTTGAGGACATGCAAAGCTCTGTTTCCATTCAATGTCCCACTCACCCATTGGCCCAGATGCTTGCTGATCTACACTATCTCCATTACATCAGTCCCTCCAAAGCCTCTCTTCCTCCAGAACCTTCCCGAGTGCTACAATCCTCTGACGTTTCTGTGCAACTCCAAATCTTGCCTCTTGTGCACTCCTGATTCCAATGGCTGCACCAGAGGCTGTGTCTTTGACAATGACCACAACCCCCTAACTCTTTGAGAAATGGCCTCTCGGCATGTGCTCCACAAAGAATATGTATGTTTCATTATTCTGAACATGAGATCTCTTTGACTCAATTGCTCCTCCTCAAATAACACTCTCATCTCTGGAGTCAATGCATTGAGTGTTCAGCTTTCACTTCGGATTCCTGGTTGGACTCGACTGCCTTTTAGTTTAGAAATAGATATTACATCGAGATTATTCTTCAATTCCTTACCATTTCACACGGCTTTTGATTAAGGATCCAGAGAATTGCCATCTGGAGGCAGGATTGGTGGAGGGATGGCAGTGATTCCATGTTGTGCTCCATGGTCACGATCCCTTTGGTAGTGGGAGGAGGCTTCCTCATGGAGCAGGGGGCATTGGGGACCCAGGCACCCCAATCATACTGGTTGAAGAAGGAAAGGAAATCCAATTCAATTGCGCAGAAAGACAGAAAAGACTTTCATTTACAGCTGCATCTCTCCCTGCCTCAAAATGCTTCACAGTTTCTCAATCCATCTAGAACTCTCTCAGAATAGGAGACTCTCAGAACAGCAGACCAATCTCCAGGGCAACCAATCCTATGGGGCATTGCTGCTCACAGCACCAGGGAGTACAGTCCTGTGCCCACTGTAGCAGATTTGAATTTATCCCACTGTGTCTACTTAAGAAAACCAAAATGAGTCAACAGAAACCCCTTATTCTTCTTTCATTCGCAGTGCTGGATTGTTCTGTTCACCCAAGGAGGCACTTTAGCCCCTGATTTAACATTTCAGTTGAACAACTAGCCTCTCTGACAGAGCAGCACTCTCTCAGTACCTCAGGAGGAGAAACCAGGAAAACTGGCAAACGAGACATACTGGTCCTACTCTTCATGTATACTTCAAAATGGGGCTCCAGTATAACCATTTGCTGCTTATTCCCCTCTGTACCGCATGAAAGACTCAACTTGAATTGTATGTTTAACTCCTGAGATGGGGTTTGAATTCAGTGATGAGGATGTGACAATTAAGCCACACTGTCACTGAAGCCAGCTGCAGACTGTCACATAATGTCAGCCTCAGTTCTGTTCCTGTGCTAAGGTGATACTGGGTCTTGGTGATTCTGCTGCTACTGACTGAACCAGGTAAGAACAGGAACTGTTACTCCAGGTGGCTTGGACAAAGGCACGTCTTGGTATAATACTGAGCTCATGCACAGCAAAAGGTACCGGGTTCAGTCACTGCACTGCCTGATCTCAGTCAGGGAAGATGTTATCTCAGTAACATCGAGCCAAATGTGATCAAAACTCAACCAAACTTAATTTGGTTAATATTTATAATATATGTTAACATAACAAATAATTAAGCAGGTGATTGGAAATAATTGATTAATCAGTCACCAGGCTAGATCTAAAGGGGCAACAGGTAGAACTGTTGTGTGGAAGGAGCTGTAAGACTGAGTAGTTAATAAACTCTATCCACAAGAAAGATATCTTGGTTTCAGACTCTCTGATGGGCTTGGATCCAATTTGAAATCAAGTCCTTCTCCACAACCCTCTCTCTCTCTCTCTCTGTGACTCCCCTTCTGCCTCTGTCCCTGCTCTTCACTCTCACTCCTCTGTTATTATTGACTGTTTCTCTCTTTCCCCTTTCTCTCTCTCCTTCCTTTGACTTGCCCCTTCTTTCTCTCTGTCTCCTTTCTCTCCCCTTGATTCACTCTGTCTTTCTCTCAAACCCTTCTCTCCCTCATTCTGTCCTCTGTCTCTCTCTCTCCACTTCTTTCTCCCCCCCATCTCTCTTCTTCCCTCCCCTTTTCCCTCTCCCTCCCCTTGCCTCCTTGTTGCTCTCCCCCTCATTGTCTCTCTTTCCCTCATTCTCTCTCCTCCTCTCCCTTCCCTTTTCTCCTTCTGCCTCTACGCTCTCTCCTTGTCTCTCTCTCTCTCTCTCTCAATCCTGTCTGTGTGAGGGTTACCTGTGCATTATTCAGGGCTGCGTGTTGGATACTGCACGTGAAGATAATCATGGTGAGGAATTTGCAGAGGTCCTTCCTGGTGTGGAACGCTGTCGGAAATCCTGAAAGACAGACACCGTTTGACAGGATATATCAGGGAGCAGATCGAGGGAGCTTCACATGGGGCCATGTTTAAGAACATAAGAACTAGGAGCAGGAGTAGGCCGTCCAGCCCTTCGAGCCTGCTCCGCCATTCAATAAGATCATGGCTGATCTTTTCGTGGACTCAGATCCACTTACCCGCGTTCTCACCGTATCCCTTAATTCCTTTATTGTTCAAAAAAAATCTACCTTATCTTTAAAAACGTTTACTGAAGTAGCGTCAACTACTTCACTTCTCAATTCAGTCCTAAATCTGCTCCCTCTAATCTTGAGGCTATGCCCTCTTGTCCTAGCTTCACCTGCCAGTGGAAACATCCTCTCTACTTCTATCTTATCTATTCCCTTCATAATTTTATATGTTTCTATAAGATCCCCCCTCAATCTTCTGAATTCCAATGAATATAATCCCAATCTACTCAGTCTCTCCTCATAAGCCAACCCCCTCAACTCTGGAATCAACCTAGTGAACCTCCTTTGCACCCCCTCCAGTGCCAGTACATCCTTTCTCAAGTAAGGAGACCAAAACTGCACACAGTACTCCAAGTGTGGCCTCACCAACACCTTGTACAGCTGCAACATAACCTCTCTGCTTTTAATCTCAATCCCTTTAGCAATGAAGGACAAAATTCCATTTGCCTTCTTAATTACTTGTTGTACCTGCAGACCTACCTTCTGTGATTCATGCACAAGGACACCCAGGTCCCTCTGCATAGCAGCATGCTGCAACTTTTTACCATTCAAGTAATAATCCTTTTTACTATTACTCCTACCAAAATGTATGACTTCACATTTATTTACATTGTATTCCATCTGCCAGACCTTTGTCCACTCACTCAATGTATCTATGTTCCTCTGCAAAGTTTCACAGTCCTCTGCACATTTTGCTCTGCCACTCATCTTAGTGTCATCTGCAAACTTTGACACCCTGCACGTGGTCCCCAACTCCAAATCATCTATATAAATTGTAAATAATTGCAGTCCCAACACCGATCCCGGAGGCAAACCACTAGTCACTGACTGCCAGCTAGAATAGCACTCATTTATCCCCACTCTTTGCTTCCTGTTAGTCAACCAATCCTCTATTCATGCTAATACTTTACCCTTAACGCCATGCATCCTTATCTTATGCAGTAGTCTCTTGTGCGGCACCTTGTCAAAGGCCTTTTGGAAATCTAGGTACACCACATCCACTGGGTCCCCATTGTCCACCTCGCTCGTAATGTCTTCATAGAATTCCAAAAGATTTGTCAAGCATGACCTTCCCTTCATGAACCCATGCTACGTCTGCCCAACGAGACAATTTCTATCAAGATGCCTTGCTATTTCTTCCTTGATAATAGACTCAAGAATCTTCCCCACTACAGAGGTTAAGCTAACCGATCTATAATTCCCCATCTTTTGTCTACTTCCCTTTTTAAACAGTAGCGTCACATTTGCTGTTTTCCAATCTGCTGGGACTGGCCCAGAGTCCAGCAAATTTTGGAAAATTACCGCCACTGCACCTGCTATTTCTCCTGCCATCTCTTTTAGTACCCTGGGATGCATTCCATCAGGGCCAGGAGACTTATCAATCCTTAGCTCCATTAGCTTGCCCAACACTACCTCTTCCGTAATAATGATTGTTTCCAGGTCCTCACCTACCTTCATCTCTTTGTCAATTACTGGCATGTTATTAGTGTCCTCCACTGTGAAGACCGATACAAAATACCTGTTCAATGCCTCGGCCATTTCATCATATCCCATAACTAAATTCCTCTCTCATCCTCTAAAGGGCCAACGTTTACTTTAGCCACTCATTTTCGTTTTATATATTTATAGAAACTTTTGCTATCTGTCTTTATATTCTGTGCTAGTTTTTTCTCAAGTTCTATCTTACTTTTCTTTATAGCTCTTTTTGTGGCTACAGAATCCCCTATAACTACCACTTGTCTTTTTGCTCCCCCC
>NW_025966074.1:0-380 GCF_021869965.1 Rhincodon typus | reverse complement strand
AACCTCATCCTGCCCCCTTGACCTGTCCGTCTTCCCTGGACTGACCTATCCCCTCCCTACCTCCCCACCTATACTCACCTCTACTGGCTCCATCCCAGCCTCTTTGACCTGTCTGTTTCCTCTCCACCTATCTTCTCCTCTATCCATTTTCTATCCGCCTCCCCCCTCTCCCTATTGATTTCAGAACCCCCTTCCCCTCCCCCATTTCTGAAGAAGGGTCTAGGCCCGAAACGTCAGCCTTCCTGCTCCTCTGATGCTGCTTGGCCTGCTGTGTTCTTCCAGCTCTACACCTTGTTATCTCAGATTCTCCAGCATTTGCAGTTCCTGCTATCTCTGAAACAATCTTAACCCCACTGCAAAGCCTCTTCTAAGGATGCCTA
>NW_025966073.1:67518-70000 GCF_021869965.1 Rhincodon typus | reverse complement strand
CTCTACTCACTTTAAAACTATGCCCCCTCATAATAGCTACGTCCACCTGAGGAAAAAGTCTCTGGCTGTCCACTCTATCTATACCTCTGATCATTTTGTACACCTCTATCAAGTCACCTCCCATCCTTCGTCGTCCTAAAGAGAAAAGCCCTAGCTCTCTCAACCTGTCCTCGTAAGACCTTCCCTCCATTCCAGGCAACATCCTGGTAAATCTCCTCTGCACCTTTTCCAATGCTTCCACATCTTTCTTGTAATGAGGCGACCAGAACTGGACACAATACTCCAGATGTGGCCGAACCAGGCTTTTGTATAGCTGGAGCATAACTTCACGGCTCTTGAGCTCAATCTCTCTATTAATGAAAGCTAACACACCATACACCTTCTTAACAACTCTATCCACCTGGGTGGCAGCTTTCAGGGAACTGTGGACATGAACCCCAAGATCCCTCTGCTCCTGTACACTGCCAAGAATCTTTCCGTTAACCCTGTATTCTGCTTTCAAGGTTGTCCTTCCAAAATGAATCACCTCACACTTTTCAGGGTTAAACTCCATCTGCCACTTCTCAGCCCAGCTCTGCATCTTATCAATGTCCCTTTGTAACCTAGAACAGCCCTTCACACTATCCACAACTCGACCCACCTTCATATCGTCCACGAACTTACTAATCCACCCTTCCACTCCTACATCCAAATCATTTACAAAAATCACAAATAGAAGAGGACCCAGAACTGATCCTTGTGATACACCACTCGTAACTAAGCACCATGTTGAATATTTTCTGTCCACTACCACCCTTTGTCTTCAAAGCGTCAGCCAATTCTGAAACCAATCTGCCACATTTCCACCTATCCTATGGCTCCTTACTTTCTGCATGAGCCTACCATGGGGAACCTTATCAAACGCCTTGCTTAAATCCATGTATACCACATCCACTGCTCTACCTTCATCCACGTGTTTGGTCGCCTCTTCAAAGAATTCAATAAGGTTTGTGAGGCATGATCTACACGTCACAAATCCATGCTGACTATCACAAATCAAACTGTGCCTTTCCAAGTGATCATAAATCCTATCTCTCAGAGCCCTTTCTAATAATTTGCCCACCACTGAAGTAAGACTAACTGGCCTGTAATTTCCGGGGTTATCCCTATTCCTTTTTTTGAACAAGGGAATGATGTTTGCCTGTCTCTAATCTTCCGGCACTATACCCATGGACAGTGAGGACGAAAAGGTCATCGTTAAAGGCCTTGCAATCTCTTCCCTCGTTTCCCATAGAATCCTTGGATAAATCCCATCAGGCCCAGGGGATTTATCTATCTTCAAGTTCCTCAAAATTCCTAGTACACCTTCCATACTAACATCGATCTCCTCTAGCTTACCAGCCTGTTTCACACCGTCCTCCCCTACAATTAGGTCCCTCTCAGTTGTGAATACTGAAGAAAAATATTCATTAAGGACCTCTCCTATCTCTTTAGGCTCCGTGCACAAATTCCCTTTATAATCCTTGATCGGCCCTACCCTTTATCTGGTCATTCTCTTATTCCTCACGTACGTGTAAAAAGCCTTGGAGTTTTCCATGATGCTATCTGCCAAGGTTTTCTCATCCCCCTTATAGCTCTCCTAAGCCCTTCCTTCAGCTCCTTCCTGGCTAACTTGTATCCCTCTAGAGCCTTTTCCGATCCTTGTTTCCTAAACCTTATATAAGCATCCTTCTTCCTCTTAGCCAGTCGCTCGACCTCTCTTGAGAACCAAGGCTCCCTCACTCGACCGCATCTTCCCTGCCTGCTAGGGACAAACATATCGAGCACACGCAGTATGCATTCCTTAAACAATCTCCACATTTCTATAGTGCTCTTCCCTGACAGCATCTGTTCCCATTTTATGTTACCCAGCTCTTGCCTAACAGAATTATAATTACCCTTCCCCCAATTATAAACCTTGCCCTGCTGTATGTACCTATCCTTTTCCATGACTATTGTAAAAGTAACAGAGTTATGATCGCTACCGCCAAAATGCTGTCCAACCAACAGGTCTAACACTTGGCCCGGTTCAATGCCAAGCACCAAATCAAAAGTGGCCTCTCTTCATGTTGGTCTATCTACATACTGAGTCAGGAATCCTTCCTGAATGCACTGGACAAAATCCGCTTCATCTAAACTATTACAACTAAAAAGTTTCCAATCAATATTTGAAAAGTTGAAGTCACCCATGACTACAACCCTGTGACTTCTGCACCTTTCCAGTATCTGTCTCCTAATCTGCTCCTCCACTTCCCTGCAACTATTAGGGGGTCTGTAAAAAAAACCCCAACAAAGTGACTGCTCCTTTCTTGTTCCTGACCTCAACCCAAACTGATTCTGTCGGCAGAGATAGTAGGAACTGCAGATGCTGGAGAATCCGAGACAACAAGGTGCAGGGCTGGATGAACACAGCAGGCCAAGCAGCATCATAGGAGCAGAGAGGCTGACGTTTCGGGCCTAGACC
>NW_025966073.1:0-2518 GCF_021869965.1 Rhincodon typus | reverse complement strand
CAAATATGATGCTGCTTGGCCTGCTGTGTTCATCCAGCTCTACACCTTGTTATCTCAGATTCTCCAGCATCTGCAGTTCCTACTATCTCTGATACATCCTTAATACTGTGGACTTTTATTTATCAGACTTCTGTGTGACATCTTGTGAAAGGCCTTCTGGAAATCCAAATGGACCATGTCTCCTGGATCTCCTTTGTCTAACTTGCTCATTACTTTGTCAAAGAATTCTAACAGATTTTGTCAGACATGACCTCCCCTTGACAAAGCCGTACTGACTCCACCCTATTTTACCATGCACTTCTAAGTACTCTGTAATCTCATCCTTAATAATGGACTCTAAAATCTTACCAATGCCTGAGGTCAGGCTAACTGGCCTATAATTTCCCACCTTCTGTCTCCCTCCCTTCTTAAACATTAGCCATTTTCCAGTCCTCTGGGACCCTCCCTGACAGCAGTGATTCCTGAAAGATCACCGCTAATGCCTCCACTATCTCTTCAGCTATCTCCTTCAGAACTCTGGGATGTAGTACACCTGGTCCAAGTGGTTTATCAACCTTAACATCTTACAGATTCCCCAGCACCTTCTCCCACTGTAGTTCCCAATGTTCTGTTTATGACATCCATACAGACTGTTAATCTCTAAAATAAATGTAAACTTCCAATTGATAGTTGGAAGGATGACATGTCCAAATTTAACATTTTGAGGTTTTTAGGATAGTGAAGAAGATGTTTGGTATGCATGCCTTTATTGGTCAATGCACTGAGTATGGGAGTTGGGAGATCATCTTGTGGCTGTACAGGACATTAGTGAGGTCACTTTTGGAATACTGCATTCAATTCTGGTCTCCCTGCTATAGGAAGGATGTTGTGACACATGAAAGGGTTCAGAAAAGATTTACAAGGATGTTGCTGAGGTTCGAGTGAGTTATAGGGAGAGGCTGAATAGGCTGGGGATATTTTCACTGGAGCATTGGAGGCTGAGGACTGACCTTATAAAGGTTTATAAAATGATGAGGGGCATGGACAGTTATTTTTTCCCCAGTGTGGGGAGTCCAAAACTACAGGGCATAGGTTGAAACTGAGAAGGAGGAAGATTTAAAAGGGACCTAAGTGGCAACTTTTTCACATAGAGGATGGTGTGTGTATGGAATGAGCTGCCAGAGGAAGTAGTGGAGGCTGGTACAATTACAACATTTAAAAGGCAGCTGGATGGGTATATGATTAGGAAGGGTTTAGAGGGATATGGGCCAAATGCTGGCAAATGGGACTTGATTTATTTGGGATATCTGGTCGGCATGGGCAAGTTGGACCAAAGGGTCTGTTTTCATGCTGTACATCTCTTTGGCTCTACTGCAACAAATATAATAAAATCAGTAATGATTAGACTCTATTTCTGTCGGTACAATATTCTTTAACTTACAGAACAGACGAAAATCCCATTTTCGAGAGGATTTAACACCGTTCCTTATGTAGTTACTTGATTTTCCTGTCCTTAATCCAAAGTGTTTTTTAGTCTGCAAGGATTGTTGCTTTGCTTTTGCAGGCTGGTACATTTTAGACCATGAATGCCTTTAATTGTAAAGGTTTTTCTTGGCAATTCTATCTCCATTCTAGATTCTCATCGAAACTTCCAGCTTTCTTTCAAATCTTCACAAATTTGGCCTTATTCGTCTGAGCATAAGCCCCACCTGTATTTCTGCCAGCTGAATTGTAAAGTGTTCTGGCTTCTAGCTGCTCTCTCACTCTCTCTCTCTCCTCCTCTGTCTTTCTCCCTCTCTCAGGTCCTGGCAAAATACCTGTATCTATAAATTGCCAGGTTATCTTAGAAAACTTTCCTTCTCAAACCCGACCTTCATATAAATGTGAATTGGTGGAAATTGAGAGCCATCTCCCTTTTATCTTGGAAGTAGAAAGACAGTTTAAACTAAAACTCTTTACAACCTGTCACACTGACACCATGTAGGGACTTTGGAGACGAGCAGTTTAATCCCAGCAAATATATATGCTGCTGCCATCATCTGCAAATGTGACATCTTACAATTTCTTTGCAACAAAACAACTTGGGACTCCCAGTAATCTTTAATGATCCCAACACTCAAGTTGATTGTCAGGCAAACTTCAGAACCAATTTCATATCATCCTTTTGTTTTATATCCTAATTTCAAAACACAGTTCCCAAGCGTAATAACCTCTTTTTGTTCATTCATGAGGTTTGGGTGTTGCTGGCTAAGCCAGTATTTGTTGTCCAACCCTAATTGCTCAGAAGATAGTGAAGAATCATCTGTGTCGTGGTGATGTCTGTGGTCACGTGTAGACCAGTATGGGTAGACATGACAAATTTCCCTCCCTAAGGGACATTACAATCTTCTATACCACCAGCTTGTATGTAGTGCATCGTCTCAGAGAATGTGAGGGGAATAGAGGGTCCCTTTGTCATAGCTAGTACTGTATTTGACTAATTGAAATAGACTGTTGGTTAGTCAAGTATAATTATATCCTATATATCTATATCACACAC
>NW_025966072.1:66786-70000 GCF_021869965.1 Rhincodon typus | reverse complement strand
TCTCTTTTGTATCCAAAGGGTGGAAGACTGGGAAACTGCATATTAATGAAGCTGGAATTAGTCAATACTGAGATGCTAATACATGGTAATACCTGTTAATAGGCTGTTTATTGTCTGCTGGTGGTAATCTCCTCTCACCATTCAACACTTAGTTGGGAAATCGGACACCTTCCTCTCAAAGCCAAGGATCTCCCCGCCAGTCTTCACTGGGAATTCTCCCACCGTTTTCACCCTGGATCCTGGTGCCCAGGCCTGGAAATGTCCCACTCACCATTTTGAGTTCATCCTTGACTCTTCTTTGGGATCTTCCATTGGAACTGTTCTGATGAAAGGTTATCCACCTGAATAGTTAACAATGTTCCTCTCTCTCCACAATGCTGCTGAATGTTTCCTGTACGTTTTCTTCGAATTCCAAATGTCCAGCCTCTGCAGTATTTTTTGCTTTCTTGTTTGCCTTTCGCAGATGCAGATGAGAGAATGACCACGGTTGACAAGAGCTTTCAGAGCTAAATGTCAAAAACCACGTGTTCCTCCCAAGCTACACTAAACTCACCAGATGTTATGTCTTCAAATTATTCATTCACCTTATCCTGAGCTATTATTTTCTGAAAGAAATCTTTCCAGTTTGCATTTGAATGAATCCACATTATCTGCTTCCATCATTTCCTAAGGGAAGCTGTCCTATAGCTGGACCACTGACTCACTGAAATAATTTCACCTTTCAGACAAGCACTTTAAGTAGCTCAGAGCTCTTTTCCACTGAGATTGATGTATTGAACTGAGTTTGTGAATGAAGAGCCTGACAATGTCCATTTTGTCCAAGTTAACTCCTGGTATTGCTGCCATTGATCAACTTTATGGGCTCTCACTTTGGAGGTCATGAGAACGATTAGAATCCTCTGATTCTCCAGGACAAAAAGATAAAATGAGGAAATAAAATCAGGAAAATGTCAGAAAGGATGCTGACTCCAGTCTATCACTGTTATTGCCACTCTTATCACAAGATTTATGTCTGAAGCCAGTTAACAGTAGGATATCTTTGTAAACTTTGAACTGTTGAAATTCACTTCTCTTGAGATATCTGGAGTCACGATTTGAGCAATTGCAAGCAGCTTGGTCACTCTAACATTGACCCTGCTAAATGCCCAGAGATCAGTGTCAGGGGGCACACGGACTGTGCTTTGGATGGTCTCAAGATGGATTTGTAACACTCCTCCAACTAAAGGCAGTAGAAAGAGCAGCAGTGAGGGGGAGTGTGGGGGAGGGGGTTGGCTGGGTTAGGAAGTGAAGAGCAGGGTTGCAAGGATTAAAGAGGGTGGGGGGAGGGGACATTACCTCAGAAAGTGGTTAAGGAAGCTGCTCCTGACTGGGTTTACACATTTCTATTAAGTAAACGATGGCTGCATGAGAACAGCATGTAATGCTGCACAGTGTCAGACATCAAATTGTCATCCAATTTCCTGGATCCTAAGGTGGCTGAGGAATCCAATGCACCAATTGTGACCTCTACCGTGTGTGGGGCACGTGGTGTTGAAACAGCTGGGACAGTGGGTTTTGTGATGCTCCCTCCAACACTCAGACTTTCTCTCTCCGTATTCCTGGTGAATTCTCTCAAAATGTTCAGTGCATTTTCAATGAACCTTCTCCAGTTTAGTTGGTCACAAGCCAAAGTCTCCTATGCGGCACATTTAACTTCTCCAGTGGTGCTTTGAAAACAATTCTAAATGGATTCCACGTGCCTCCTGGGCATCTTCTGCCACAAATGAGTTCATACAAATGTACAAGCTAGAATTGGGAGTAGGCCATTCGGCCCCTCAAGCCTGCTCTGCCATTTAATAAGACCACGGTTGATCTGATTTTAACATCAGCTCCACATTCCCATATTCCCCCAGTAACATTTTACCCTTCTGCTTGCCAAGAATGTATCCACTTCTGCCTTAAAAATATGATCAGACTTATACGTGGGTTTCAAAGATAAAAGCTAATGTGTGAAAAAAATACATTCTCCTAATCTTTGTCTTAAATGGGAACCACTTAATTTTAAATGGTGATGCCTAGTTCTGGATTGTCTCTCTGGAGGAATCATACTTTCCACATATACCTTCCTCAGGATCTTATATGTTGCAATCAAGGGTTATGAGGAAAAGGCACAAAAGTGGAGTTGAGGATTGTCAGCTCAGCCACAATCTCATTGAATGGTAACTTTTCCCAATGCTGTTGTGTCACAGTGTCTGCAGTTTGTGTTCCAGCTGAGAAACTGTGAGCCAAAGCCCAGCTAGCTAAGACCACCAATGCACAATGTCAAAATAAGAGAGATGCCACGAAGGACTGAGATGAGGAGATTTTTTTTTAACTCAAAGGATTGTGAATCTTTGACATTCCTATCACAGAGAGCAGCGGAAGTTCGGAATTTGTGTGTGTTTAAGATTGATAGATTTCTGATTGGCAGTGGGGTACAGAGTTATGAAGATGGGTGGGTGAAAGGCACTGAAGTGATTGATCAGCCATGATTGTGTTGAATGGTAGGGCAGGTTCAATTCTTATCTGTGTACAATGGATCACATTGGCATCCAGAACCTCCCATATGCTGCAGCATTGAGATATCACCTGTTCTGCTGTCTTTAATGTGCCTTAATTAACTACTTCATTTATTCAATTATCTTCTTTTTATATATTTTATTAACCTCACAGCCAGTTTCTGTATTATTTTAAACCTAAGGAATAGACTGGATCTTAGCCACTTAGCAGATATTCACCCAACAACTCACTTGTAGAAAAGTAGAGTAAGAATCAGTTCCTAGAGAATGAAACAGTTAAAAAAAATCAGTGGCATTTCCTTCCATGCACAGTGAATTCCCCTAATCACTAAAATCCCAGCACTATGTACAAAGCCATACTATATGATAAGTCACACTGAGATGTCTAGCTTCATGTGTTTCTGTTGGCCAAGGGTCTGAAAACAAAGGATAGAAATTGTCTACTAGGTTTCCCATCATGAAATAAAAGCATTGACAACTGTAAATTGATGAAAGATCTTCAGTTCAGATTGAAATGAAACTGGATACATGTCTTTGGAAAGTAAATCTTTTCAGGGTTTATAAAACAGACAGAAAATACTGACTTCACCATACTCAACCTCTCCACCCCTCTCACCCACTCCAACCTCTCCCCCGCAGAACGTGCAGCCCTCCGCTCCCTCCGCTCCAATCCCAAC
>NW_025966072.1:0-1786 GCF_021869965.1 Rhincodon typus | reverse complement strand
ATTTCCCAAGAGTAGGTAGAGTTTTGCCCCTTCCCAAGTAGGACCCTGTATATACTGCTTGAGGAAACTTTCCTGAACACATTTAACAAATCCCACTCCATTCAAGCCCTTAACACGATGGCAGTCTATGTTAAAATCCCCTACTGTGACAACCCTATCCCATAATCTCCCTGCCTATTTGTTCCTCTAATTCCTGTTGACTATTTGGGGGCCTATAGCACAACCACAATAACGTCACTATCCCCTTCCTATTTCTTAGCTCCACTCTCAAAGCCTCACTGGATGATCCCTCAGTTATTTCATCTCTGACTACGGCTATGAGACTCCCCTTAATCAAAAATGCAACTCCCCCTTCCCCTGTTTCCTCCACCTCTGTATGGCCTAAAGCACCTGTCCCCTGGGACATTAAGCTGCCAGTCCTGTCCCTCCCTTAGCCATATTTCTGTATTGGCTATAATATCCCAGTCCCACGTACCAATCCACATCCTGAGTTCATCGGCCTTACCTGTCAGCCCTCTTGCATTGAAATAGATGCAATTTAATCCAACAGACATTCCTCACTCCCTGTCCTGTTCCAGCCTGACCTGTCTCTCCAACTTGCTATTTCTAATTACTGTATCTCCTTCCAGCCTTGCACTTGCCTCCCTGCTGTTGAGGATCACAACCCCTGCCAATCTAGTTTAAACCCTCCTCTGCCCTCAGGGTATTGGTCCCCCTCCAGTGGTACTATCACTAAGCTGTTAATCCACAAACTTGGCGAATGTTCTGGGGGCCTGCGTTTGAATCCCGCCATGACAGATGGTACAATTTGCATTCAATACAAAAAAATCTGGATATACGAACATACTGATGACTGTGAAACAATTGTTGGAAAAACTCATCTGGGTCACTAATGTCCTTTGCGGAAGATATCTACCACAGCAACATGGTTGGCTCCCAATTGCCCTCTGAAATGGCCTAGCAAGTCCACTCAGTTGTGTCAATCACTACAAAGTCTAATAGAAATGAATCTGAAGCCCTCCTTCCTGCATCATGTTTCCAGCCACACATTCATGTACCATATCCTGCTATTTCTGCACTCACTTGTGATGTGAATGGCACTGGAAGTAACTCAGAGACTGCAACATTTTTGGTCCATTTTGCTACTTTCTATCTAGCTTCCTAATTTCTGATTTCAGCACTACATCCTCCTTCCTATCTAAGTCATTGGTACCAATGTGGGCCACAATCTCTGGCTGTTTACCCTACCCCTGAAAAATGAACTGTAGCCCTCTGTTACATTCTTGCCTCTTGCACCAGGGAGGCAACATACTATCCTGGAATCACATTAACAGCCAGAGCTGATCCTCTATCTCAATGCCATGTTCTTGCTTTCTCCCCAGATACCTTGATGCCTTCAATATCCTAAAAAAAATCTATCTTTCTTGAATATAGTCAGTGCCTTGGCCTCCACTGCCTTCTGCGGGTAGCAGTTTCCAAAGGTTCACTCCCCTTTGAGTGAAGATATTTTTTCTTATCCCTCTCCTGAGACTCTCGAACCTGGGCACAGAGTCCCCAAACAGGGAAATCAATCCTATCACATGAATCCTTCAAAAATATTTAAAACCTCCATATTGAAGAGAATATAAAGCTAATTTTTGCTTCAAAGAGAGATTTATTGCCTAAGATATCCATACATTTATCAGGACAAATGCAAGAATGCCAAATTTCAAATTATCGCAATGATTTCCACTAGAGGAGAAAAGGTGAATAAATAGTTGGCAAGTCAATTCTCAAGGCTCCTGAG
>NW_025966071.1:67812-70000 GCF_021869965.1 Rhincodon typus | reverse complement strand
CCTGAGACTCTCCTCCCTGATTCTAGACTCCCCAGCCAAGAAAAATGCTCTCCCTGCATCTAGTCTGTCCAGTGCGGTTGTGAATCTTACTTTTCATAAGAACTCCTCTCATCCATATAAACTCTCGTGAATACAGGCGCAAGTGAACCAATCACTCTTCAGCAGCAGTTTTGCCATCCTCTATATTAGCCACGTGAACCTTTGCTAAACTCCCTATATGACAAGTCTGATGTAGGAAACCAAAAAAGTGTAAGTAATACTCTAGATCTGGTCTCACCAAGGCCCCGCAGAAAGACATTCCAACTTCTGTTCAATTTCAATGAACCTGCCGTTCTACTTACATTGACTGGTTTACAAGGACACCAAGATCCCTTTGTACATTCATACTTCTCAATATATCACTATTTAAATAGGGCTCTTCTGTTTCTCACATCAAAGTATATAATCTCACATTTAGCTATGTTGTATTGCATCTACCATGCATTTGCTCACTCACTCAATTTATCTAAATCACCTCGAACCCTTCTTTCATCCTCCTCAACTCTCAATTCCACCCAACTTTTTGTCATCAGCGACCAAAACTTGCAAATGTTACATTTCTTTCCTTCATCCAGGTCATTTATATATAACGTGAATAGGTGAGCCCGAAGCACTGATCCCTGCAGTACCCCAGTAGTCACTGCCTATCACTTGGAAAACAACTCATTTATTCCCACTATCTATTTCCTTTCTATCAACCAATTCTCGATCCATGTCAATATATTACCTCCTACTCACGTGCTTTAATTTTGTTCACTATTCTCTTATGAGATCTTATCAAAAGCCCCCTGAATATCCAAATACACTATATGCACTTATCTATTCTATCAGTTACATTCTCAACAACCTCCAATAGATTTTTTGAGCATGATTTGTTTTTCATAAACCCATGCTGGCTTTGTCAAATGCTATTAATTCTTTTCAAATGTTCTGTTGTCATCCCTTTCACAATAGGGTCTAACATTTTTCCCACTACTGATGTTAGCCAAATTGGTCTGTCAGTCTGTTTTTTCTCTCTCCCTATTTTTTTTTTAAAATAGTGGAGTTACAGTTGTCACTCTCCAAGAGGAACTGCTCCAAAGTCTATAGAATTTTCAAAGATGACCGCTAGGACGTCCAATATTGCCAGGGCCATTCCACTTGTACTCTAGGATGTAGATTATTAGGCCCAGGTGATATGCCAGCTTTAGCCATATTCATTTCCGTATTACCAATGCTTACTAATACTGCTTGTCCACACTCTCATTAGAATTTTGACTTCCTAACATTTCTGTGTTGTTATTTGTGCTTTCTTTTGAGAAGACAGAACCAAAGCATGTGTTCAATTCTTCCACCATTTCTTTGTTCCTCATTATAATGTCCTCGGCTTCTGACTGTAAGGGACCTAGATTTATATTTAATAATCTTTTTCCCTTCATATATTTATAGAAATGTTTACAGTCAGTTTCTATATTCCCTGCAATTTTACTCTCATACTCAATTTTGCCCCTTGATCAATTTTTGTTCTTTTTTGCTGAAGCTGACATTAAATTCCTTTTAATGCAGAATAATTACAGTGTTAACTCAAGTCGAGAATTATCAACAAACATATCCCAAACCATATATAATTATGTTGTGTTTTTTGAAAACACTCAGCACGAGTGAATATTCCAGCACCACAGGAAAAGCATGAAAAATAACAGTTCATTCATGGCAGATGAATTAAACAGGTATTTTACATCAGTTTCCATGACAGAAGACACAAGTAATATCACAAGAATAGCTGCAAATCAGGAAATTGATGGGAAGAGAGAACTCCAAACATTACAGTCACCAGAGAAGTGGTGCTAAGTAAACTGGTGTAGCTGTGGTGCTGACCATCCCAGTGTCCCAATGGGCTCAATTAGGGTCTTTAAAGAAGTGGCTCACGAGTTAGTTTGCACATTGGTTTTAATTTGGGGAATGTTCCATTAGATTATAAGTCAGTAAATGTAACTCATTTATTCACAAATTATTGGAGATAAAAAGAGGAGACTATAGGACAGAAATAGTAGGAACTGCAGATGCTGGAGAATTTGAGATAACAAGGTGTAAAGCTGGGTGAACACAGCAGGCCAAGCAGCATCAGAGGAGCAGAAAGGCTGACGTTTCGGGCCTAGACCCTTCTTCA
>NW_025966071.1:0-2812 GCF_021869965.1 Rhincodon typus | reverse complement strand
ACACCTTGGGATCTCAGATTCTCCAGCATCTGCAGTTCCTACTATACTGGAAATGATTACAGTTCTCCATAATATCGGATTTGGCCTCATCTCCATTACTGACAATCACACTTCAAGTGGCTCGTCACACACCAGAAATGAGAAGAATGAAAGGAATGCATTGCGCCACATAGGCAATTTGGTAAAATCTGTAAGCTCTAAACCTAAGAATTCTGACAAAACCAATCCATGAGCCCCCCCATTCTGGGACATTTAACTACAGGAAAGTAGAACTCAGCCCTGCTGGTGACTCTCTTGTGCTCTTTGAGCTTGATGCACAATTTCCACATCATTTCCCCCACACCCAGGCATGAAGAGCTATCTCCTACCTGATAGAGAGATGGTTTAACATGCTACATCACTGAGATGGAATTGAAATCAAACTGCCTCCCCAATTTGACCGTTTGCATCTTTGTAGATGCCCCAGAAAGGGATCACACACAGAATGTGGCACAGGAGTTTACTCGTGATCCCTTTGTTTCACTGCAGCCATCAAAGGTGACCAGATGAAGGTTTTTAACGCCCTCAAGCCTGCTCTGTCAAACAATGGCTGATCTCAACCTTTCACTCACTGCCTTTGATACCCTGAGCAAACCAAAATCTGATGCTATCCCAGTACTCTTATGGCTGAAGCCAGAAGTAGCTGACAAGCAGCAGAGTGTGCAGCACTCTGATACCTGCTGGTGGAGGTCATGTTACGTGATCGTTTTGATGAGGATGGTCCCACTGGCTATTCCAGGTCACCAATATCCAATTGGTTAGAATAGGAAAAACTGCATTTATATAAAGGCTTTCTCAACCGTAGAGCACAGAAACTGTAGGACTTTCCAAGCGTTGACACTGTTTAGTAAGTATAGCAGCCAAGCTACACACAGCAGATTCCCAGAAACAATAACATGACCATCAGTAAATAGCTTGCTTTAGCCACTAGTTGCAGGCTAAGTATTAGCCAGGATACTGGAGGGAGGCTTGATTCCTCTTATCTTCCTCACTGTCAAATCTTTTATGCCACCTGACAGAGCAAATGGTTTAACACCTCATGCAAGGATGCCAGCATCGACAGTTCAGCACTCACTCAGCATCACACTAGAGCATCTATTTGGACTATGTTCTCAGGTCTCCAAGGTAGTACTTGGTTCCACGACCTACCAACTCAGAGGCAAGAGGGTTAAGACAGAGACAGAGCTCATACTGCATGGGACTGGGCAGCGGCAAACTGGAGGCTTCATTTCAGCCAATAATTATCCTCACTTAGAGGAGCAGCCCTGTGCTCAATGTTTAGAACAGGCTCTGAATCATCATCTCTGCTGAACCTCCTGCCCTTGCTAATTCCAAGTGACCATACCTGATGCAGCTGGTACCAATTGGGTCACTCAGTACAGTGGGCTATATTGGCAGCTGATCCAACTCTGGCTCATCTTCAAGAATAAGGAACAATGTCTGTATAGTGAAGAAGTGTCCAGCATCACAACTGGTAGCCTTTCGGTGGCAGATGGCAAAATCGAAATTGTGATATGGATGCATCACCTTACATTGGTTCTCTGTCCAACAGAGACTGGTGGATATCTGTCAGTTGAAGTGGGTGAGGATCCCCCAGCCCCAGTAACTAAGCATGAAATACCACCAGGAGAACCATATGTCTATCTATTGGTCTTGCTTACCTTCCTCCAAGATCAGAAATAGTTACTCCCATTGACAAACTGTCTATGGCACTGATGGAGCTGTGGAGATGAAAAGGAGCCACAAGGCTACTTTCAAGTGAATTCATGAAGGCCCAAGAGGCAGAATGCCTTATTGTAGTTCACTTAATCTTACTTTTCCCTTTAAATGAACATTTTTTCTTTATCTCATCCTGCAGAACCCAGAATATCCACATACATGATTGCCACCAGTATATGCCATGGACTACAATCCAGAATAAGATGACCAGGCAGTAGTTGTGACAGTAAAATTAGTCTATTGAACTTATTCACAAAACTAAGTGGATTAGCAGCTTTCAACTCCAACCTAGTTTCAACACAGCTGCCTCCAGGGTAGCAAGCTGGAATGAGCAAAACTAAAACAGACACGCAACTAAACAGCCAATTACACCAGCCTGTCTGTACACGTATTAAAAGGTGTGAGTAGATTGTCCCACAAGTGTGAGCAAGTGGTTTTATGTTTCTCAAATGGTTATTGCTGTTAGTTACCGTCACTGCAATGACAGGAACTTTTTAATACATCAGTCACAAGGACTACGACAGACAGCATCACATGTAGTAGGAAAGGGTGCCTGTACCACCCCTCCTGCCTCATGGTAACATGGAACTTTTACTGCACACTTCTGTAGCAACAAGTCAAATTTGCGCAGCCTCATTTCTTTACTGCCTGGACACGTCCCTCTATGCAGGGTGAGGATGGGGATCCAGGCACACATTTAGGCAGGAGATCCAGGCCTTTCCCTCTATGCAGAGCAAGGGGCAGTTGTCCCAAAAAGAATGAGGGAGGAGTGGTTTGTATGTCACCAAAGTGCACTGGATTGGTGGTCACATGTTATTGCATGTGGATAGGTCAGTGCATGTGAGTAGGCCCATATGTGTATGATATGTGTGGGTGTGTCACTGTTTGTGGGGATGTGTATGTTTGTCAGTGCGTGTGGTGATGTGTGTCTTTGTGTATTAAAGGTAGGTGGGGAGCGTGTGTATACATTTGTGTGTCATAACATGCATGTGTGGACATGCCAGATTTGGTCAGAGTCAAAGACTGAGCACGTGCAGAGTGTGTGGAATTCCCA
>NW_025966070.1:69259-70164 GCF_021869965.1 Rhincodon typus | reverse complement strand
CTGAGCTTTTCCAGCAACTTTGTTTTTGTTCCTGATTTACAGCATCCGCAGTTCTTTTGGTTTTTAGTTAGCTTTCCTCTACACTGGTAAAGATCAACTAGTGTTTGGTAAACGTACAACATGGAGATCAAAAGCATGTGAGCAGTGAGAGCAGGGGTATAAGCAGCCTGTCTCTGCCTCTGCTGAAACCACACAGGATGCTCAGGGTGATGAGAGAGAACGGTCTGGATTAGAAATTATACTCCACCAAGAGTGAGTTCACAAGGAAGGTTGACAAAATGTTAATTTTCATTTTCAATAACCATATGTAACATTTATTGGTCAGGAAGGGATGTAATAGGAGTTAGTGCTGGCAGCGAAAAGGGTTTGTTTTTCTGAAGAAGTCTCATCTGAGACTTTCATTTTCTAATAAAGTGTGACCTGCTCAGACTGTCTCTGGGATGTGTCTTTTATTCCCACTTTGAGATCATTTTTAATGTACCCACCTTTCATTCACTTGTCCTCTTCAGAGGTTACTGTCAGAAACCAACCATTCGCTTTGTGGACAGTTTCATGTGATAGTGCTTGCTTTTTATTTCTAAAGCCTCACAAAATACTTGACACCATACAACATAAAACAGCTCTCGCGATTCACACCCGACCACCTCTTTGTACATTGACTCCCTTCACCACTGATGCACAGTGGCAGTCGTGTGTACCAGCTACAAGGTGCACTTCAGTGACTCAGCAAGGCACCTTCAACAGCAGCTTCTGAAACTGTAACCCTTACATTCCAGACGGGCAAGACCAGCAGTCACATGGGATTGCCACCACCTGCTAAATCCCCTCCAGGCCACATGCTATGCTGACGAGGAGATGTATCATGTTCCTCAGTGTCGCTTGGTCAGAATCCCAGATTTCCCTGC
>NW_025966070.1:66608-68759 GCF_021869965.1 Rhincodon typus | reverse complement strand
AGGGGTGGGTTAGCTCAGTTGGCTGGACAGCTGGTTGGTGACGCAGAGTGATGCCAGCAGCACGTGCTCAATTCCTGTACCAGCTGAGGTCAACATGAAGGTCCCACCATCTTAACCTTGCCCATTTCCTGAGGTGTGATAACCCTGAGGTTAAAGCACCATTAGTCGTGTCTCTCTCGCTCTCTCTGAAGTGAGAGGGCAGTCCTACCGTCTTCTGGGACTACAGCAACTTTATTTCAAAATTTTAATTGTGTAATGAAAATGGATTAATTGGCAATCTAGCTGTGAAACGTCCCTTGTGGAAGAGTGAAAACCTCTTCATGATAGACCTGTTCATTATGATGGAGAGTGACAGTGTTGATTCTGAGACTCGGGGCCAAAATCTAAATAGAGGTAATTACATTGGTATGAGGCACCTGCACGCAGGGTACAATAACTTGGGGAACATAAACTTAAAAGGGATGACAAACATTTAAAGAGCACTTGGAGGAACTGCAACTGTTGTTCATTCCAGTCTGGCACAAAATAAAATGGGAAAGGTGATCCTGTCATAGCTAACAAGGGATATTAGGGATAGTACTGGATCCAAGGAAGAGACATACAAATTAGCTAAAAAAGAGCAGCTGACCTGAAGACTGGGTGCAGTTCAGATTTCAGCAAAAGAGGACTAAGGGATTGGTTAAGAAGGGGAAAATAAAGTCAAAAGGTAAGCTTGTGGGGAACATATAAACTAATTGGAAAAGCTCCTAAAGGGATATGAAGAGGAAAAAAAAATGAAAACAAGTCCCTTACAGTCAGAAACAGGGGAAGTTATAATGTGGAATAAAGAGATGGATAGACCAATTAACTACATATTTTGGTTCTGTCATCACAAACAACGAGATATATAATATCCCCAAAAAGGTTGGGAACACAAGAGCAAGTAAAGGAAATCAGTATTAATAGGGAAATGATGCTGGGGAAAATTGATGGGATTGAAAGCCAACATATCCCAGCACCTGGTATTCTACAGCCCAGACTACTTAAAGTGGCCTGAGAGATAATGGATACATTTTGAAACAAGGAGCTTGAATCTAAATTAAGGAAATTAATGATTATCTTTCATACTGCTATAGACTCTGGAATAGTTCCCATAATTGGAAGGGAGCTAATGTAACTCCACTGTGTTAAAAAGGTGGTAGAGAGAAAACATTAACCTATAGACCGGTTAGTTAACATTAGAAAACAGTGACAGATTGGACATAGTCAGTCAGCATGAATTTACAAAAGGGGAACGAGAAACGAGAAATTAGATCTGTTTGTCCTTGCACACAAGTCACTGAAAGCAAGCATGCAGGCAGAGGCAGGAAATGAAGACGGCAAATACTAGGTTGGCCTTCATAGCGAGAGGAAATAAGAACAGGAACAGGGATATCTTGCTGAAAGTGTACAGGGTCTTTTGAGACTACACCTGGAACATTGTGTGCAGTTTTGGAACACGTATCTGACTAAGGCTGTTCTGGCTATGGAGGTGCTCCAATTAATGTTTACCAGACTGATTCCTGGAGTGGCAGGACTGACGTTTTAGATCAGAATGGATCAGATAGGATGAAATTCACTGGCGTTTAGAAGAACACGGAAGATCTCACAGAAACCAATAACATTTTAAAATCAAATGCGGAATCTGCGGCTCAAAAGATATCAGAAGCACTAGAATCAAAGCAAACTCACAGTTCAGGAAATACCCAGGAATCAGGGTGATGTCACTGAGTAATTGCTCGTGTGTGATAACATCACCCACTTAAACACAGAACATTTGGGTCTGCACAAACAGGTAATCTCCACAAAGGATGTGAGGGTCTGAGGAGAGATTTGAAAGTAAATGAATCGGAATGGCTCAAGAACTGAGGGATATTAGTTGTAAGGTCAGGTTGGAGAAAACTGAAGTTGCTCTGCATACAACAAAGGAGGCTGCGATGAGATTTGATAAAGTGTCTAGATTCATGATAGGGGTAAATAAGGTAGATAAAGAGCAGCTGTTCCTCTTTACTGATAGTAAACCTATGAGACACACAGATATCGGGCAATAGTTATTGGGAGATGTAAGGAAGGAATCTTATGTTACTTTTATTTTACTCAATACTTACATTCAAAGGCCATTAATATCCAGTA
>NW_025966070.1:65765-66508 GCF_021869965.1 Rhincodon typus | reverse complement strand
GGATGTGAGGGTCTGAGGAGAGATTTGAAAGTAAATGAATCGGAATGCCTCAAGAACTGAGGGATATTAGTTGTAAGGTCAGGTTGGAGAAAACTGAAGTTGCTCTGCATACAACAAAGGAGGCTGCGATGAGATTTGATAAAGTGTCTAGATTCATGATAGGGTTAAATAAGGTAGATAAAGAGCAGCTGTTCCTCTTTACTGATAGTAAACCTGTGAGACACACAGATATCGGGCAATAGTTATTGGGAGATGTAAGGAAGGAATCTTATGTTACTTTTATTTTACTCAATACTTACATTCAAAGGCCATTAATATCCAGTACTGAATGAATAAAGTGGCTCACTTAGATCTTGGTGTATCATTTGGTTTGGGTTTTCGATCTGCAAATCCTCTTCTAACGTGCTGTAAAAAAAATTTACAAAAGCCATTTCAGTCAGTCTAGGACAAAATTTCAGAAGAAGCAAATATTTATTTGATTTGGAGTTTGCTGTGTGTAAATGCTGCCCTCCTGACTCCCAGTAAAAGGCGTTTATAAACTCCATTCCTATCAGTCCAGCAAAGACATTCACAACATCCTCTCTCCTGGCCCAGAATGACCGCACATGCGCCCTGCTGCCCTTTGCCTCCTACGAAGATGGCGGCCGTTACCCGTGGCCTGCCGTTAAAGAAGGAGACTCGATTTGTCCCATTTTGTAAAACAGGGGGCAAACAGTTTCTTTATGCGGGGTCTGCCGCATCCA
>NW_025966070.1:63939-65265 GCF_021869965.1 Rhincodon typus | reverse complement strand
CCCCCTACACCCCCTCCCTATCTCTGTCACCCCCTCCCTATCTCTGTAACCTCCAGACTATACAAAAACAGAATTCATTGAGAAAATTGTGACAGAGAGTGTGAATTGATGCAGAGGGACTGAAAGAGACGGGTGTGAGGGGGAGAGAGAGGTTGTGAGGGGGAGAGAGAGGTAGTGAGGGGGAGAGAGAGGTAGTGAGGGGAGAGAGAGGTAGTGAGGGGATAGAGAAATAGAGATCTTGGAGAGAGAAGGACTGATGGATGGAAGAGAGATGGAGAGAGAGAGAGAGAGAGAGAGTGAGGAATGACAGACAGAAATAGGGGAGAGTTGGAGTGAGGAAGAGAGAGAGAGAGATTGGGTAGAGAGGGAGTGATGGAGAGACATGGAGAGAGAGAGTGAGGGAGTGAGGATAGAGATGGGGAGAGAGAGGGAGTGAGAGAGAGAGATGGGGGAGAGAGAGGGAGTGAGAGAGAGAGATGGGGAGAAAGAGAGAGAGGGAGTGAGAGAGAGATGAGGAGAGAGAGAGGGAGTGAGAGAGAGATGGGGAGAGAGAGAGGGAGTGATTGAGAGAGATGGGGGGAGAGAGGGTGAGGAGAGAGATGAGGAGAGAGTGGGTGTGAGGAGAGAGATGGGGAGAGGGATGGAGTGAGAGAGAGATGGGGAGAAAGAGAGAGGCAGTGAGGAGAGAGATGGGGAGTCAGAGGGAGTGAGGGAGAGAGAGGGAGTGAGGAGAGAGATGAGGAGAGAGAGAGGGAGTGAGAGAGAGATGGGGAGAGAGAGAGGGAGTGATTGAGAGAGATGGGGAGAGAGAGGGAGTGAGAGAGAGATGGGAAGAGAGAGGGTGAGGAGAGAGATGAGGAGAGAGTGGGTGTGAGGAGAGAGATGGGGAGAGAGAGGGAGTTAGAGAGAGATGGGGAGAAAGAGACGGACGGAGTGAGTAGAGAGATGGGGTGAGAGAGGTAGTGATGGAGAGAGGTGAGGAGAGAAAGAGAAGGAGTGAGAGAGAGCTTGGGAAGAGAGTGGGAGTGATGGAGGGATGGAGACAGAGAGCCAGAGGGCGAGGCAGAGGGGGGAGTGAAGGAGACAGGATTGAGGGTGAGAGAGCGAGTCGGTGTGGGTAGAAAAGGATTGTAGGGAGGGAGAGAGAGAAAGAGAATCCCGTGTGAGAGAGAGGTGTGAATAGAGACAGAGAGAGTGATGGTGAGTGAGGAGTGCATGGAGGGAGAGCGGAATGGGTCAAGGGATAGTGCAGTGAGGTGAGGGAGTGAGGGGATGTGTTTGAGGGAGTGA
Organism: Rhincodon typus; assembly: GCF_021869965.1. Lineage (NCBI taxonomy): Eukaryota > Metazoa > Chordata > Chondrichthyes > Orectolobiformes > Rhincodontidae > Rhincodon > Rhincodon typus. The sequence goes on along the minus strand of NW_025966070.1, from coordinate 63,975 downwards.
GGAGTGGGTTGAGGAAGTGAGGGGATCGAGGGAGTG
>NW_025966070.1:56600-63439 GCF_021869965.1 Rhincodon typus | reverse complement strand
TGTGTTCTTCTCTCAAGCACTTGTTATTTCTGGGTTTATACTATGACCTATGCTTCAGAAGGACTGTGGAGTGGGGCTGAAATTTAGTCCTACCAAGAGGTTTCTTCACTTACTTTCCATTTCTACCCAGACTGATCTATCGTTTTGTCCCCTCATGCCAATATAATTTCCTAATACAGCCTTGATATCATCCTTGAGCAATACAGCAACTCCACCTCCTGCTCCTTTTTGTCCATCCTTACGGAATACCGAGTATCCATGGGTATTAAATCCCCAGTCTTGATCCTCCTGCAGCCATGTTTCAGTGATCCCCACCAGGTCATTCTGAATTATTTCTGTTTGTCCTGTCAGCTTATCAATTTATTCCAAATGCCATGTGCATTTAGGTATAAGGTTTTAAAAAAATTTCTATTGCTTTGCTTTTCTTTTTTTAATACGTTCTTGTCCACTGCAGTTTCTACACTCTCCATCCTTATTTATTAATTCCTGACAATACTGAGCCTCATCTGCATTGTTCACTCCAATTCTAAAGTGTTTCCGTACTGTCACTTCAGTCACTTGCTCTGCCTTATTACCCAAGAGAAGGTCAAATTTTGCTCTTTCTCGAGTAGGAATATTTACATAGTCATATACGATGGAAACAGTCCCTTCGGTCAAACCAGTCCATGCCGAACATAATCCCAAACTAAACTAATCCCTCCTGCCTGCTCCTGGCCCATATCCCTTCAAACTTTTCCTATTCATGTACTTAGCCAAATGTCTTTTAAATGTTGTAATTGTGCCCACATCCACCACTTCATCAGGAAGTTCATTTTACATGCAAACCACCCTCTTTGTGAAAAAGCCCCTCATGTATTTTTAAAATGTCTCCCCTCTCACTTTGAAAATGTGTCTCCTCGTCTTGAAATCCCCAAACCTATGGAAAAGACAATATCATTAACCCTATGTGGACACTCATTTTTTTTTTAGAAACTCCTATCAGATCCCCTCTCAACCTCCTATGCTCCAGTGAAAGAAGTCCCAGCCTATCCAGCCTTTCTTTATAACTCAAGCCTTCCATACCCGGCAACATCCTGATATCCAACGCATCATTCTCCGGCACTTCGGCCATCTGCAATCCGACCCCACCACCAAAGACATTTTTGCCTTCCCACCCTTATCTGCTTTCCGGAGGGCCCACTCTCTCCCTGATTCCCTTGTCCGCTCCACACTCTCCTCCAGCCCCACCACACCCGGCACTTTTCCCTGCAACCGCAGGAAGTGCTACACCTGCCCCCACACCTCCTGCCTCACCCCCAATCCAGGCCCCAAGAAGACTTTCCATATCAAGCAGATGTTCACCTGCACATCTGCTAATGTGGTATACTGCATCCGCTGTACCCGTTGTGGCCTCCTCTACATCGGGGAAACCAAGCGGAGGCTTGGGGACCGCTTTGCAGAACACCTACGCTCGGTTCGCAATAAACAACTACACCTTTCAGTCGCGAACCATTTAAACTCCCCCTCCCATTCCTCAGACGACATGTCCATCCTGGGCCTCCTGCAGTGCCACAATGTGTTGCAGGAACAGCAACTCATATTCCGCTTGGGAACCCTGCAGCCCAATGGTATCAATGTGGATTTCGCAAGCTTCAAACTCTCCCCTCCCCCTACCGCATCCCAAAACCAGCCCAGCTCGTCCCCGCCTCCCTAACCTGTTCTTCCTCCCACCTATCCCCTCCTCCCAACTCAAGCCGCACCCCCATCTCCTACCTACTAACCTCATCCCGCCCCCTTGACCTGTCCGTCCTCCTTGGACTGACCTATCTCCTCCCTACCTCCCCACCTCCACTCACCTTTACTGGCACCATCCCCGCCTCTTTGACCTGTCTGTTTCCTCTCCACCTATCTTCTCCTTTATCCATCTTTTATCCGCCTCCCCCTCTCTCCCTATTTATTTCAGAACCCCCTTCCCCTCTCCCTATTTATTTCAGAACGGCCTTCCTCTCCCCCATTTCCGATGAAGGGTCTACGCCCGAAACGTCAGCCTTCCTGCTCCTATGATGCTGCTTGGCCTGCTGTGTTCATCCAGCTCTACACCTTGTTATCTAACATCCTGATAAATCTCTTCTGAACATTTTCCAGCTTAAAAATATCCTTCTAAAAACTGGAGAACCATAATTGGTTACAATATTCCAGACGTGGCCTCCCAAATGTCCTATACAAGCTCAATACAACATCCCAACTCCTATAGACGAAGGACTGAGCAATGAATGCAAGTGTGCCAAATATCTTTTAACTACCCTGTCTCCATGTGACACAAACTTCAAAGATTTATGTACCTGCATCCCTAGGTCCCTCTGTTCTACAATACTACCCCAAACCCCTACCATGAATTGTATAAGCCCTACCCTAGTTTGTTGTACCAAAATGCAATACCTTGCATTTATCCAGATTGAACTCCATCTGCCGTTTTTTCATCCATTGACCCATTCGATCAAGTTCACTTTGTAATCGTAGAAAACTTTCTTCACTGTCTACTGTGCCACCAGTTTCGGTGTTGTCCACGATCTTATTAGCCTTCTGTATTCTCATCCAAATCATTGATATCAATGACAGACAAAAGAAGACCCAGAATGGATCCTGGTGGAACACCCCTGGTGACAGGCCTCCAGTCCAAAAATAATTTCTCGAGCATATTTTTAAAAAAAATTCACATCCTAACATTTAACACTATGGTAGTGCCAGTCAATGTTTGGAAAATTAAAATCACCCAATATTACAACCTTATTATTCTTACATACACACCCTAGTTATGTCATTCACCAGGGCTTTGGCCCCTGCATGATTCAGGTGGAGTCTGTCCCATCAGAACAGCTACACCCTTCCCCAGTACTGATGTCAATGTCCAATGAATTTGAACCCATGTCTCCTACACCAATCACAGTCATGTATTTACCTCTTTAACCTTGCTGACCTTGTTCCTGTCTGCTTATGGATCAGGTAATAATCCAGAGGTTTGTACTCTTTAAGTTAGCCCTGAGTGGCACGTATTATTTCAGCAGAATCTCATTCCTCTTTTCTATCCATGCTGATAATACGATTGTTCCTCTCCCACTCCAAGTTCCTGTGCAGGATAGATGAGATATCCTGATCACAGGCAGCACGTACACCACGTAGGCCACACAGCCTTTTGGACTCCCGTTGCTGGCAACAGAGAAGAGTGTTTATTTACCTGACGATACTATCCCCAATTACAGTTACACTTCTTTTATTTTCCCCCCTCTTGAGTGACCCCCTCTACCACAGTGCTGTAATCAGTTTGCTCATCCTCCCTGCAGCTCCTGCTCTCATCCACACAGGGAGCAAGAATCTCGAGCCTGTTCGACAAGCTCAAGCGCTGAGGCTCCATCAGCACTCCCTTTGTTTTCATCTAACTGTCTCACTGATGGTCACACCTTTTTGTTCCTGACAACTGACTGAATTTGACCTAATTAATCTGAAGGGTCTGACTGCCTCCTGAAGCAGAGCATCCAGGTAACTCCCGTCCCTGATGTTGTTTTTAATTCATTAACAGGATGAGTGCGGCACTGGCTGGGCAGCATTTATTATCAATACCTAATTGCCCAGAGGGCAGATAAGAGTCAACAGCAATGCTGTGGATCTGGAGTCACATGTAGGCCAGACCAGGTAAGGACAGCAATTTCCTTCCCTAAAGGACATTCGTGAGCCAGATGGGTTTTTTTGACAATCGACAATGGATTCAAGGTCATCATTAGATTCTTAATTCTAGTGCTTTATTGTATTCAAGTTCCACCAACTACCGTGGCCGGATTCAAATCTGAGTCCCCAGAACGTTACCTAGGCTTCTGGATTAACAGTCCAGCGATAATACCACTAGGCCATCGCCTCCCCCATCTTGCTTGTTTCCACCTGAAAATATTTTAATTAACTTGTCAGCTATGATTTCCCCTTCAGGAAACCATGATGACTCTGCTTGATTCCATAATGTATTTCTAAATTCTCTGCTTTTCCAACTTTAATGGACTTTAACATATTCCCAATGATGGAGCAGGTTGTGAAATTGAGCTGAATTTGTGCGTTTCGAATCTCAGAGAAGGGGACTATGATAGCTACCAATTGTCATAAAAACTCAAATGGTGCACTAATGTCCTTCTGTGGAAATGAAAGAAAAGTGACAGGTGATGTATCATGTTACATCCCACCTGCTAAATTATCATCCATTGACTTTCCCTGTCAATATCCATTTACAGACCTCTTGTCTTGATCATTTAGTTTCCCGAATATCTTAGTGTCATCGCCAAATGTAGTTACAGTGCATTTGTTCCATTCCTTCAAATCATTGTTATTGATTGTATACAGGACCCAGCACTGGTCTCAATGTGTCTCCACTTGTTACATTCTGCCACACTGATCAAGACTGATTTATCCCGAATTTCTTCTTCCTGTTGATAACCAGTCTTCCCTCATTCTTGTGTGGTACATTCGAAGGCCTGAATAAGAACAATGAGTATCAGTGAGTCTTTCAGCCCCTCCACCCTGCTCCAGCATTTAATACGATCATGGTTGATGTCATCTTGGCCTCAGCGCCAGTTTCCTACCCACTCTCCATAATCCTTCATTTACCCAATATCCCAACATCCACTGCATTCTGGGGTCGTGAATTGCACACATTCACAATCCTTTAAGAGAAGTAAGTTCTCCTCATCCCCACTTTTAATCTGCTCTGCCTTATATGAAAACTATGGCCTCTTGTTCCAGATTGGCCCACATGAGGAAATATCCACTCCACATCTACAATCTCAATCACGTTTAGCTTCTCACAGATCTCAATGAGATCTCCTCTCATTCCTCTAAACTCCAGAGAATATAGACCGGGACTGCTCAGTCTCTCTCCATAAGACAAACTCCTCGTCACTGGAGTCAATCTCGTGAACCTCTTCTTAACTGCCTCCAATGCAACTTCATCCCTCCTTCAGTCAGGACACCAAACTGTACACAGTACTCCAGTTGAAGGATCAATAAAGACTTGCATAATTGCAGCAACGCATCCCAACTTTTATAAACTCTATTCGTTTTTTGAAGAAATACATGCTGAAATTACATTTGCTTTGCTAATTACCTGCTGGATTTGTATGTGGGTTCTCTGTGATATATACAATGAAGCTCAGATCCCTCTGCACCGAAACACTCTGAAGTTTCTCTCCATTTAGATAATAAGTTGCCTTTCTATTCCTCAGGCTAAAATGGATAACACCATACTTATCCACGTTAATCTGCCAGATGTTGATCCATTCACTGCAGTGATCCCAATCCATTTCATACATGTTCATAGCATGCTACTTTTCCACTTATTTTCGTGTCTTCTAAAACATTTTCTATCCCCTTATACAGGTAATAACACAGATTGCAAATAGTTTGGTACTGGGAACTGAACTGTGTGGCACCTCAAAAGTTGTCAACGAAAAAACGACCCTCCATTCCGTCTCTGTCTATTTTGTTGGTTCACCAATCCACTATCAAAGCTAAAAGATTACTCCTAACCCCATGCGCTCTTATTTTATGGATTAATCATTTGTCTGGCACTTTATTCAATGCCTTCTGCAAGTCCAGATGTATTCCATCCCCAGGAGCCCCATTATCCACCATGCTTGCAGTGTTAAACACCAAGCCACCGTGCCGCCATCTTTAAAGGACTCGAGCAAATAATTCAAACTCGAGCAAATATTTATCCTTCATGAAACCATGCTGACTGTGATGGATTGTTGTTTGACTTTGCAAATCTCCTGTTATTAATTCCTTGACAGTGGATTCTAACAATTTACATTGAATCCCAATACTTTGCTCACTACTTTTTGTCCCGAGTGAAGAATTCTAACTTCTTCCCTTTCTTTCACCACTATCTCAATTCATGTGACATGGGTACAAAGCACTAAAAGGTCATGCAAGAGGCATAAGTGGCTGAATGGATACCTTTTATGTAAAAATAAGCTTATCTTTCAATCTTGTAAACTCCAATGTGTTTTGGGATAATCTCATCACCTTTCCTTATTGGTGTTGTGAAGTTAGATAGAGTATTTTGGACTAGGAAGCGGGATGTTAGAAATTGATGCTTGTAAAATATTGGTGTTCGTAAAGTACTGTTGGAGGGGCAAAACAGTGCGTGGTCCTTTTAAAAGACTGTGTGCTTTTTCTCTATGCTTCGAGCTTCAAAATGGACGTCTTTGGGCTGCAGTGTGTGTGTTTGCAGGTGCACAGAGCACCTGAAATGAAACATTTGTGTCAAAGGGCAGAGTAGCAGTTTTATTTTCTTATCAAGACAACAAGTTTTGAATTTAGGCAATTAATTTGATCCAGGCACTTGGATACCAAAAAAAAATTAAATTTGAGTCTCATGGCTTTGACAACATAGGTCTAATCCTCTTGCAAGAAATTGATATGTCATCAAGGGTATAAAAGAAGACGGCAGTTGGACAAAGACAGGAGCGCTAACTGCCATCTGCCCAAGTTAACAGCCCTCAGTATAAAGACAGAATCACTGGCTCTCACAGAATTCTCCCAGCCTCAGAGAAAGCAGTATCTAAATCAAAGTTACCTATGGCGCAATTGCTTAATATTTGTGACAGAACACTCGACACAGAAAGCGTTCCTGAAAGAAATTTTGCCAGAGAAGGCACAGAGCATTTCAGAAGTTGTAACCTGGCCCCAAGTTTGAAAGACGAAATTCTATTTTTTAATCTTTTTCATACAAGTGGAACTTATATTTATTGGAACAGTATGCTATTAGAATTTGCTCAGAGATGGTTCCCTCAACTGATTCCTTCAATGAATGTGTTATA
>NW_025966070.1:52316-56100 GCF_021869965.1 Rhincodon typus | reverse complement strand
TGTACTGTAAAAATACTTTCTCCTTATTGAAGCACATAGGTTTCTTGGAGATTTAACAGGGTGGATGCAGAAAAGTTGGCTTGCCTTCAACGACAGTCTTGAAGCAGAGTGCCTAATATCAGAAAGGGGGTCGCACATTTAAGACAGATGAAGAAGGATTTATTCTCTTATATGGTGTGAATCGTTAGAATTCCCTCCAGCAGGGGGTTGTCAGGTCTGAATCATTAAGTATATTCAAGGGTGAGATCGACATATTTTTAATCAGTCAAGGTATCAAGGGTTATGGGGAAAAGCAAGAAAGGGCAGTTCAGGATTATCATGTCAGGCACAAGCTCATTAAATGTCTGAGCAGGTTGAATGGGCTGAATGGTCTCTTTCTGCTCCTAAAATTTATGGTCTTAATACGTGACTTAAAACTGATCCGAGCAAAATGTGCCAAGTTAAAATGCGTCGATCCCCTTTGGGTACTGAACCGAGGTGACATATGCAAAGGGCAACACACAAAGAAGAGACATTGTGGGTGATTGATCCGGAGTGATCTGTGTGCCAGGGTAAACAGTGAAAACAAGTATTCAGCATCCACATTGGGCCTGGCTCTGTTAGGCCTATAGTGAGCTCTCACAAACGAGGCAATTGCAGCTGTTGTTGCTGATGTGGATCTGTAACGTATACAGAAGCGATTCTGATTGGCTGGTCCATGACTTCATTCTGCTTCTAAAGATTAGTCAGTGTTTCATATTTATGACTATAAATGTTAACCATTAACAGGCGATGACAATGAAGGCCCTGAATCGTAATCACGAGACGACTGAGGAAGATCTTTGTTAATATCACCCTGTACACTGTCAGTTTCGGCATTGCATTCTCCCATCCTTCTGCACACGTTCCCCTCGGCTCTGTCTTGGAACTGTTACATTGTCTTGGTGTCTGATGTACAGGCTATCCAGTCATTTGTTATATTGTAGTTTCTAACGCACGAGAGCGTTTCTCAGAAAACATCTATATTTGCAGCGTTGGCTTTTCGCTTGGTGTTTCTCCCAGTGGCTGTGAGCTCGATTCTTTCTAGGGCCTGAGATAATTTTCACCACCTGGTACATCAAACATCCAAAGGAGCTCTTTAAAGCCGTTTGAAATTATTTTTGATGAAACAGCATTAACACCACCATGTCATTTACTTCACCAGCCAGAAATGTCTTTGAAATACTACATTCCTGTTTGTCCTTCCAGGTATTTGAGAAAGATCTTTCGGAAGCAGCTGATGTGAGCAAAGTTCCAGTTTGGCAGGAAGAATGAGGTGGAGCAGTACAAACTGCAGAGTGACTAAGGAAACAATGGGAGAGTAACACGGACAGGGGAGCGGCCGAATGGTTCCTTTCCTTGCTGTAAACAGACTCTGATGTTGATGTCTGAAATGGGACAATATAAGTCAAGAGGTGAAATCCTTGCTTTCTGGAGGTTTGTCTTTCTTGAGGTCTCTATAATTCTCGGGGCAATGTGTCTGTGTGTTTCCCTCTGTGGGTGAAAATGAGGTTCACTTTACCTAGAGGGGCATGAACACAGTTTTACCATCTCAGTCCAATTTGTTGCGTCTTTTGAGATTAAAGCATTACAGGGAAAATATCATTGAGATGAACATTTGAATCGTCAGAGCACACAAGACTACAGGCCAAGTGCTGGAAACTGGAATGATGGGCCTCTTTCTCCGCAGTAAAAACTCAATAACTCGATCATTTTGGAGGAGAAACTTATCTCCAGTGGAAAAATAAAGGCCAAATGCTGTGTCAGTGAGAATATAAGCATGCATTCCCACTGTCATCTCTGGTGGTCCAGTGGTTGTGATTTGGCGCTCTCACAGCCGTGGCCAGGGTTCGACTTCCGGCCAGGGAAACAAGATTTCTTGTTCCTGACAGTGACAAGATCAAACACAGACCAGTATCTGACGTGTTCTGAGAAAAGGTCACCTGACACGAAACGTTAATTCTGTTTTTTTCCTCCACAGATGCTGCCTGACCTGCTGGGCTTTAGCAGCAACAATGTTTTCGTGTCAGTATCTGACTGGAATCCTTTCAATGTCTCAGGTCAGTTAATGTCCGTGGGAATATCAGAGTGAATGTCCCAGCCTCTTAAATAAGGCGAAACTGCATTGACTGTCTCTGCTCAGTTAGACAGGTCACCTTTCATTGTCCTCTGATTCTGCTTTCCAAAGAAAAAGAAAGCTGAGTTTGGGATTTTTGTTTTGTTTCCTTTTCATTCCCAGAAGTCGCAGTGATTGGATCGCTGGGTATTGGAAATTTAAACGCGCCCACGAGCAACTTGCGGACTATTTCAGCTTCCCCACTGATTTTGGCTGATATTTACTGATGTAAGAGATTGAAAAGTTTCTAGTTATTGCAGGGCGGGAATTCGAAGCTGATCACGGGCTTTCAGGTAGCGAAAAAGGTTAGTTGTGAAGTGCGAAGAAATGGCAACAGAGTCAGTTAGGAGTCGGACCTACAATCTGCTCATGCAGAGTCAGACGCGTTATCCAGCACACCACTGACTCAGTTCCTGTGCTCTATTTATATGCAGCAGAGTTGTGGTGTTAACACAATCCTGAGCAGCAATCACCGTCACTGCTTCACTTCTATGGTCCCCAGCTTGTGAGATGATGAGTTTTACTGGCAAAGAAAACACGTTTGTACTCAGGAAGTTGCTTCAGTGTCACCTCTTTTTCTGCTGGATTCATCCTCAAGTTCCTTTCGACTGTTGCACAAGCGCTTCTGCTTCTCCTCTTCTTCGATTGTCACTCCTTCATTCCCAGTTTGGTAGGAGTAACGAGGTGAGGCGGGATAAACTGCTGACAAAGCGAGGAATGTTGTGGTAATAGCAGAGACAGAATGAGCTGATCACCCTCATTGTCTGTTGTCCAATTCGTTCATGTTACGCCAACAGTAAAGACATCGCTATGATCCTATATTTGTGGTGGACTTTTTTTTTCTGTTGGATTAGGAATTCTACTTAGAATTCTCAAGATTCACAATCTTTTGAGGAAGAAATATTTTCTTACCTCAGTTCTAAGTGACAGGCACGTCATCTGGGGAATGTGAGCCCAGTTCTAGACACTCCAGCTATTCGGAAAAAGCCACTCATCAGACCCACTCTCAAACTTCCTCCAAATGTCAGGCTTTTCAATGGGCAGAAATGGGAACTGAGGGATATGGACGGGCAGAGAGTCGGAGAATATGAAACAGGGTGAGGTGGATACACAGTGACAGAGAGACACAAATAGAGACACATATGGAGGCAGACACTGAAAGGACCAAATCTCCATTCGATGTGGCTGCTAACTTATTGAGAGGAAAGAAAACGGTAACCATTTAAACAGAACCTTTCACTACCTCAGGGCGACAGTAGCAGCATGAGAGCTGATAAAATGCTTTTGAAGTTGGAAAGTTGACGTTTGCAAACTAATGCAATATTTTGATAAATGTGCTGATTCGACAGATAAAAATGATAATTTCCCCAACATTAATAAAGAAGTGCATAACTAACCTGGTTAGGACCAACGGTCTGTGGATCTGAAACGTTAACTCTGTTTCTCTCCGCAGATGCTGCCAAGCCGGCTCGGTTACTCTATCATTTCCTGTTTTTGTTTCAGATTTCCAGCATCCGCGGTTCTTTGTTTCAAGTTAGCTTGAATATCCTTTTGGACAAAGTAAATTACCTCGCAGAGATAGCAGGAACTGCCGATGCTGGAGAATTTGAGATAATAAGGTGTAGAGCTGGATGAACATGGCAGGCCAAG
>NW_025966070.1:51565-51816 GCF_021869965.1 Rhincodon typus | reverse complement strand
GGAGTCTCCCTCCTCCACCTCCTCCTTCAGACAGCTCAGATACTGAAACTAACCTGTAATATTTACTAGTCTCCCAACTTGTCCTGACATCTTCAATAATCAACCGTTGAAAATCTCGTAGAGTCACAGTCCCCATGGAACATCTGAAATACTGTCACACTCACGAGAGTGAGCAAATACTGATATACTCTCATGGAGTGACTCAAATAATGAAATGCTGTCCACGGAATAACAGAAATCCTGACACACAC
>NW_025966070.1:42725-51465 GCF_021869965.1 Rhincodon typus | reverse complement strand
ATGTGATGCAATGCCACCCTCTGCTGGTCTCCACACGCCACTGCACAAGCAGCAGCAGAGGATGAGAACCGTCAGGGATTTATTCAGAGGGGGCCTGGGAGGGCAGCAGCTCACAACACCATCCAAACTGATTTCTTCTTCATGTACTTATCTACATGTCTTTTAAACTTTGTAACTGTACCCACTTCCACCATTTCGTCTGGAAGTTCATTCCTGACACGAACAACTCTCTGTAAAATAATTGCCCCTCATGTCTTTTTTTTTAAAAAAAAGTTTGCTCCTCAAAATTTGAAATATCCCCATCGTCTTGAAATCCTCCACCCTTGGAAAAAGGTACCTAACATTCAAGTTATCTGTACCCCTCATGATTTTTAAACCTCAATCAGGTCACCCCTCAACCTCAAACGCACAACTGAGAAAAGTCCCAGCCTACCCAGCCTCTCCTTATATCTCAAACCATCCATTCCCAGCGACATCCTGGTAAATCTCTGCTGATCCCTCTCCAGATTAGTATTATCCTTCCTATAACAGTGCAATCAGAACTGGACACAATACTACAGAAGATGCTTCACCAACGTCCTGTACAATCCGAAAATGATATCCCAACTCCTAAACTCAAAGGTCTGAGCGATGAAGGCAGGATCCTAAACACCTTCTTAACCATCCTGTCCATATGTGACACAGACTTCACAGAACTGTACCTGACAGTCCAGTCTCTGTTCTGCAACACTACCAAAGGTCCTAATTTAAATTGTGTAAGTCCTGCCTTGTTTGTTTTTCCAAATACAATGTCTCGCATTTATGCAAATTAAACACAACCTGCCACACCACAGCCCAGTGAGTGATATTCCCAACCCCACACAACGCTGACATGTTTTGAAAGACCCTCCCATCTCCAGAAGGCCTATAAACTCTGGCCTTTATTTTCCCAAGATCCTGCGCTTGGTTTGCCTTGTGCGGGCAGGAGGAGGGATGGGGGGTGGATTGCAGACTAGCCAGTAGTGAGGAGACGCTGGAATATAATTTGTTGCTTTGTAGCATTTAATGGTTTGAGGAGGAGGGCAGTCACACGTTCGAGGCGGGAAATAGTGATCTGCAATACGGTCTTTTGGGGCCGGAACTTATGCTCTTTTGTCGTGTTTAGTGTTCAGTAATAATATCTATTCGAGAATCTTCATAGTGCAGAGTATGTTTGCAGGATTTCTTTCCCTAACGTTGCAGTCTACAGATAATAGCCATTTAAGCTGGAAATCATGGCCAAGCAATTAAAGATGTTAATAGTTTATCTCAATGGCAGAGCACATGCACTCAACATCCTGTAGTTGAGGAACCTTGCATTTGTTCAACGCTGAAAAATCTTCCCTGTGTAATTCAGTAAAGTTAATCAGAATTTGATAAATCCAAACTCAGTTGATAGCTGGGGCGCAAAATGTGACTCACAATCTGGGCATGACTTAGGTCTTGTGTAATAGGTAGCGCCAATACCTCTGTGCCAGAGCTCTGGATTCGATTCCCATCCCTGAACCTGTGGTAATGTCACTAGCTCTGGACCAGAAGTTCTGGATTCAAGTCCTGCCAGTCGCAGAGGTGTGTCACAGCATGTCAGAACAGGTTGATGAGCAAATTTACAGAAGAATAATGTTGCAGAATCAGGGACTATTGAAGTGCAGAGGTAATATCCCTACCTCTGGGCATAAAGGTCTAGATTCAAATCCCACAGAGCTGATTCATAATATGTTTGAACAAGTTGGTTGAATTTTTTCTAGAATTATGACTTGATCGAGAAGGAAGAGGTATCAGTTTTGAATTTCAGAATTTAGGCCCGGGATAACAGAAAGCACAGCAATTCGTGTTGATTGGAGTAAAATTTGCACTTTGTATATGTTTATAAAATCATGAAGGGCATAGATAGAGTGAATAGTCAAGGTCTTTTTCCCAGAGTATGGGAAGTCAAAAGTTAGAAGACACAGGTTTAATGTGCGAGGGGAAAGATAAAAAAAAAACAAAAAAAAAACATATGGAATGAACTGCCAGACGAAGTGCTGGAAGCTTGTGAAAACAACATCTTAAAGGTATCTGGATGGGTATATGAATTGGAAGGGTCCAGAGGAATATAGGCCAAATGCTGGTAAATGGGATGAGATTAATTTCGGATATCTGGTCAGCATGGACATGTTGGACCAAAGGATTTGTTCCATCTTTATGATTCATTCATCCAATTGTTCAAGGTCTCTTTGTAATCTAAGATACCTTTCCTGGTCGACGTTCAAATAATAGTTACGCAGGACAAGAATAAAGTATTCAGACATAGAGTCATAGAGGCATAGAGATATACAGCATGCAAACAGACCATTCGGTCCAACTCGTCCACGCCGCCCAGATATCCAAAATAAATCAATGCCCATTCGCCAGCATTTGGTCCATACCTCTCTAAACCCTTCCCAAACATATACTCATCCTGATGCCATTTAAATTTTGTAATTGTACCAGCCTCCACCACTTCCTCTGGCAGCTCATTCCATAAACACACCACCCTCTGCATGAAAATGTCGCCCCTTAAGTCCCTTTTAAATCTTTTCCCTCTCTCCTTAAAGCTATGCCCTCTCGTTTTGGACTGCCCCACCCCGGGGAAAAGACCTTGGCTGTTTACACATCTGTGCCGCTTATGACTTTGCAAACGTCTGTAAGGTCACTCGTCAAAGACATTTATTTTATTGTGTACCAATTGTGGCAATTTTTCCACACAGCAATCACAGCCAGAAATGAAATTAATCATTAAGATTATCTGTATTCGTGGTGTTGTTAAAGGGACAAATGTTAACCAGGCTAACAGGAAATCTCCCCTCCTCCTCAATACGTGTCCGTGGAAAATTGAGCCCCTGATTGAGAGGGCAGACTAAATTTATTGCTGCATCTGAAAGGCAGCATTTTTGACCATGCAACATTCTACTCAAATGTCAGTCTATATTCTGTGCTTGTTTTTTAAAAGCTCAAGGATCAGAATAATTGACAGTACAACCTCTATCTGATGATCTGACGACAAATAGCCCTAATGGTGTATTGCTGTGCTCAGAAACACCTCGACAACCAGCTGCACACCGCAGGAGAGGCCCTGCAACCTTTTTCGGCTGCAACACAGCTAGCCCTGGTTAGCTAACAGGAAATGCAGAGGAGAGATAATTATTTATTTTCAGTTTGGAAAGCTGCAACTGCTGGAATTCCTCAGGGATCAGTGTGAGGTCATCAACAGTTTACAAACTAGATTACCGGTTTGGATCAAGGGCTGATAGGATTGGAGCTCCATTTGTTAGTACACCAGCATAGTCGTCCAATAAGATGTCAAGTGGAGGCAGAGCATCTACAACGGGCTGTAGACAGGGGATGATAATGAGCAAATTTTCGGCATTGCAAATAAAACAGTACAGTGTGGGTTATGGGAAGTTTGTGTTTTGGGGAAAGGATAAAACAGCAGTAAATTATATGACTGGAGAAGGAACGCAGAGTTCGGTGCTACAGAGGGATTTGTGTGGCCTGGTACATAAATCATATAATATTATTGTGAAGATGTCACAAGTGATTTGGAAAGTGAATTGAATGATGTTGTTTCTTGCAAAGGGTGCCGGGTTTGATCTGAAGCATGTTTCCCTGCATCTGTACAGGGCATTGCTGGGACCACATTTGATGCTCTGTGCGTAGTTAATTTGCCCTAAACTGAAAAATTAAAACTCAACTGTGTTCGAAAATTTTCAAAGATGGTTCTCTATACACTATCCTGGGATGAAGGCATTATGTTATGGAGGATCAACAGCTCAGACCTGAGAACGAGAAATGTTCTTCTTGACTATACAAGATTTTGAAGAGAGTGTAGCTGGTGAATGCCTGATGGATATTTCCTCGTGTATGGGAGAAGAAAACTGAGGAAGTAATTTAAAAAATAAAACAGGTTCTGAGGAAGGTTCACTGGGCCTGAAACATTCACTCTGATCTCTCTTCATAGATGATCCCAGCCTGCTGAGCTTTTCTAATAATTTCTGTGTTTATTTAGGAATAAGACACATTCATATTAACACAGATATTGTGAAAACATTAAACATTTTATTTTTAAATTACGCAGGCACATATAAACATATATTTGAATCAAGTAGGCCCATTTGTTGCTAAGGAAATGGCTCTGTGTACGACAACAGCAATAATGCACCGACGTGGAGCAGGAAATGTGGCGGAAACATATAGTTCGGACAAAGTTCAAGGACACCTCACATGTTCCAGTTTGTGGGTCGAATAACATTATTGTGTGATTCAACTCAGAGAGGGAAAAATAATGTAACCTCCCTGTTTAGCAACGGCCTATTGCTCCCTCTCTCTTTCCTTCTTCCTCATCACAGCAATGTATGAGAGCTAAACACCGGTCAGTCATCTTTACCACTCGTGGAGGATTCATGACTCGGATTCACTGGAATCTCCCACTGCCTGAAACAAAGCGAATTCAGCCAAATCAAACTGTTCCAGGAAGTAATCCAATTGCCAACAACTTGTGCGAACAGAACACATTTGGAAGCAGAATAACATTTGAGGCAATCTCACATTTTTCCTTTTATCACGAGTTCAACTATTATGTGGACAAAGTTATTTCAAATTAACAGTTAAGTTTGTCATCAAATGTACGTACGAGTTGTGTGTGTGTGTGTGTGTGTGTCATTATTTTTGGAAAGGGAGAATATCAATGTACGTATTTACAGATCCAAACTGTTTTACATTCTTCTTTTCATCATAGCTTGCGTAAATTTATTTTGGTCATAAACGTGCTTTTTAGCAGATTAAAGAAAACTGCCTGACTTGTCCCTAACACCGACCCCGACCCAGTCTGTGACGGATATCATCGGCCACATCACCAACCTGGTTACATCTAAAATTTGTTGTGGCCAGTGGAGGAGTGGGACTGGAAAAGGAAACAGTGACCAGCCAAGTCAAGGAACCATAGACCAGTGAGCCTGACATGAGTGCTGGGTAAGTTGTTGGAGTGGATCCTGAAGGATAGGATTTAAATGCAATTGGAAAGGCAAGAATTGATCAGAGATAGTCAACATGGTTTTGTGTGGTGGAAAACATGTCTCACTAACTTGATTATTTTGAAGAGGTGATAAAGAAGAAAGCAGTGTGGCAGACGTTTTCTATATGGGCTTCAGGAAGGCGTTCAATAACGTTCCGAATGGTAGACAGATTAGTAATGTTAGTTCACATGGGATCCAGGGGGAGCTAGCCAATTGAATTCAAAATTGGCTTGAAGGCAGAGGATTGTTTTCCAGACTGGAGTCCTGTGACAAGCTGTGTACCGCAAGAATCAGTGCTGAGTTCACTGCTTTTCATCATTAATATAAAGGATTTGGATGTGAATGTCAGAGGCATGGTTAGGAAGTTTACAGACGATATTAAAATGTGGTGTAGTGGACAGTGGTGAAGATTATCTCAGAGTGCAATGGGACATTGATTAGTTGTGCCAATGGGCTAAGGAGTGCCTGTTGGAGTTTAATTTAGATAAATGAGAGGTTTTGCGTTTGGTAAGGTAAAGCAGGGCAGGACTTATACAGTTAATGCTAGGGCCCTGGGGAGTGTTGCCGAATAAAGAGACCTTGGGTGCAGGCACTTACTTCCTTGAAAGTGGAGTAGCAGGTAGAGAGGATAGGGAAGGACACATTTGTCACGCTTGCCTTCATCAGTCAGAGCATTAATTATAGGAGTTGGGATGGCATGTTGCTCCTGTACACAAACTTGATGAGGCCACGTTAAGAATATTGCGCACATTGCGGTTGGCTCTGCTAAAGGAAGGATGTTGTTAACCTTGAGAGGAGCAGTAAAGGTTGACAAGGATGATCCTGGATTGGAGGGTTTGAGCGAGAGGGAGATGCTGAATAGTTTGAAGCATTTTCCCCTGGAGTGTTGGAGGCTGAGAGGTGACATTACAGAGGTTTATAAAATCATGAGGAGCATGAATAGTTTGAATAGCCAAGATCTGTTTCCCAGGAGTCAAAAGAAAAGTACATATGTTGACGGTGAGAGGGGAATGATATAGAAGTGAACATGGGGCAACGTGGTGTGTGTACAAAAGGTGCAGTCAGAAGTGGTGGAGACGGGTGCATTTACGCAGTTAAAGGGTATCTGAATTGGTAAATGAATAGGGAGGGTTTAGATGGATATCGGCCAAATACTGGAAAATGGAAATAGATCAGATTGCATATCTGGTCAGCGTGGACAAGTTGTACTAAATTGTCTGTTTCTGCGCTGTATGAATTTCTGATTCTATAAGATGGATGAGAAGAAATTCTAAAAGGGCATTTCGAATGGGAATTCTCCTCCCCAGAAGTCTGTGGTGCATTTCTGTTTACATTTATTCAGAGTGACATTCGTGAAATAGTTGACAAATGTTGTGAGAAAACCGAAGCCTCTCAAGCTGTTTACTCAAGTTTTATTAACTAGACAGCTTTGTGCCTCTTGTTCAATCTCTCTCTTAAAAGAATCCAGAACAAAATAACTTCATACAGTTACAGCATTGTTACACTAGTTCGCACATCAAGCTGTTACACAGGAACCCGGGGAAGGCCAATTAGGCACTTGGTCCTGCTGTACAGCCCCTTGAGTCACTGACATATGAACAGGAGGAGGCCATTCAACCTCTACAGTCACTTACATGGAAACAGAGTGAGGTAACTGATGCTCCAACATGACAAGCAAATGGAGCAGAGGCTTCACAGATTGTCTGCTTCACATAGTTCCTCGTGCCTCCGTTGCTCGTGGTACACGTGTGGTACTTTAAAGCGATTTTCTCGCAGTGAGGTGGGAAGCCTGATGTTTTGTGCAAAATCTCAAATCCTCCGACAAGACAGACGTGTGTTCTCGATGAAGATCAGAATGTGGTTGGAATGGCTTTCTGTTTCAGAAGTAAGGTATTATGGCTAATATCAGGATTGTGAACAGCATGACATTAATTGTAGGGTCACACATTAATTTGGGGAGAGTTCATTCAGAGCCAGCACTTCTCTTTCAATCGACATGGGGCTCTAAGTTATTTTACATGGAAAATCCATATGTATTTGCATGGGTAACGAATGGAATTTCTCACACTATCAATGTCTTTCTTGGACATAAGTGTTCACGGCCAAATCTCAAATTTTAATGCAATTATCTCTTATTCTTTCACAGCACTACAGATTAAACACTCTCTCCTCATGGTACCATCATCTCAGGGATTAGACTGGTGATACCTGTTTGTACCGTGTCTGTGGCAAGGAGATCTTTCCTTACAAAAGAGATAAAATCTGTACACAATGCCCCTAAATGCTCTCTCATCAAGGCTCTGCAAGGGCAAAAATATGGTCTTATTTATGTACCTGAATCATCTTACAATGAAGGACAACAAACCTTTTACTTCCCTCATTACTGATACCCCTGTATGTACTAATTTTGGTGACTTATGATCAAGGACATGCAGGTCCTTTTGGACAACAACACTTCCCAACCTCGCACCATTTAATCATTACAAAATGAGATGTATGCTATTGCTGGCCACATCCAAATTGTTGTATGCCTTTCATGTTACCAAACACTGGTACATGTGATACCCCGTAAGTTACAGCTTTCAGTCTGGAAAACGGTTCGACTGTCTGTGTTGTCTCAACTAAACAATTCTCAATCCATGTAGTATATTTCCCCTTACCCCTGGACTCCAGCTTTACTCACTCACCTGTGTGCAACCATATCAAAAGTGTTCTGTCAATTCAAATACACCACTCCCACTGGTTCTCATGTGTGGAAGCTTCAACTATTATATGCATATTGCTCAGTCGTCCATGCACTGGATAAAGGACCACAGCACACAGGAATTGTCAAAACAAACTGGAAAGTACATCTACTTCTGTCGATAATCTGCTTTTCTCTATTTTTACATCTCATCATTCATATTCTCTTGCTCTTTCTCTCTCTCTCATACATACATTACATATATCGAGTTAATAAATACTCCAATCTTTTTCCATGTCTTATCTCTCAAACCTCCCTCTTTCAGTTTAAATGTATTGCTCACATTTGGATGTGACACGATTATAATTGTGTAATGAAACTGCAAAGACATGAGGGAGGAACTGGCTAGAGTTAATAGGAATAGAATCTTAGTCGGGAAGACAGTGAAGCAACAAGGGAAGGCATTTCTGGGGATAATTTGCACACACACCTGAAATTTGTGGACTGAAATTTAATTAACACAAACTCCACAGGTTTATCAAAGATGACTTCCCTTTCCTGAATCTAAGTTAATTCTGCCAAGTCATATCATGATTCCCCAAGTGTCTAGTTTTCACATCCCTCATAAAAGATTCCAATATTTTCCTCATAACAGACATCAAGTTGCCCAAAATTTAGTTTTATTTTGTTTTCCCTCCCACTCCAGTTTTTCTTTGGGTTCCAACAGCTACTTTCCATTGTGTAGGAACCAGAAATTCCAGAATGTAAAGAATTTTGAAAGGTAATCAATAATTATTTCTTGTAGTTCCAAGTCTGAAATGACATTTGGATAAGTACATGAACAGGAAACAGTTGGAGAGATATGGGCCAAGCCCAGGTAGGTTGGACTCGGATAGTTTGGGATTATGTTTGACATGGACTGGTTGGACTGAAGACCTCTATTGCCACCTCCATGTATTCTCTGGGACATACCAGAGCAACGTACCAAACTTCAGTTCAATTAGTT
>NW_025966070.1:40774-42225 GCF_021869965.1 Rhincodon typus | reverse complement strand
TCCCAACTTTCCAACATAACTTTATTGCTGATATCCCTCATACACGGCACCATTCACGTGAATCTGTTCAGTGCTGTCTCTGATCACTTTGAATCCCAGCTTCCGGAAGTTTCACGCCCAGGACTGAGCAATAATGCAGCTGGAGGATTCATTCCGAGTCGGATTGCATGGGCGAACAACCTGAAACACTTCTTTTCGCTTTGAACAAATGTCTCCTTTTGCCGTGTTCACTGCAATTTTACTTCTGTCCCATCCACACTTCAGGCAATCCGACATCTTTCAACGAAGCTGCTTTGTGGAAAAGCTGCTCGGGCATTGTGGCAAAAAGGAAAAGAGAAACCGGGTCTCGTCGGGGAGTTGAGGCAGGGACCTCTCGCACCTCCATACCATATCGTACCCTCAACGAGAATCATGCCCCGAGACCAACAAGCCAGCCCCAGACTTGCTTGCTCAGCTACACACCAACTGAGACTTGCTCACAGCGAAATACCTCCCATGTTGCTCCAGGAATTTGAAGCAGCAAACAGTTTCAAGAACATTTTCCTCTCGTTCTGTCTCCCTGCTCCCAGGCCGGTGCTGTTTGTCCCTTCCACGGAACTGGGTCTCTCAGATGGTGGATTAAATCAATTTCATCCACTTGGAACACAAAAGTATTGAAAGATTCACAGAGCCGGAGACCGTCCTTTTTTTCACCTTTCCATGTTTCCAACTACCAACTGATTTTTACCCCCAAAATCTCGTCGCAACCCTCTGGCTTCCCCATGCCCAGGGATGAGGGAATTCAATTTTGTGGAGAGATTCCAGAGGCCGGGATTGTTCTGTTTAAAGCAAAGAGGACTAAATGGAGATGGCGCGAGAGTTTGGATGAAGCAGACAGCAAGAATCTATTTCTAGGGAATTGGAATTGTTGAACACAGAAGATGAAGAGAGAGAGATAGTAGGAACTGCCGATTCTGGAGAATCTGAGATAACAAAGTGTAGAGTTGGATGAACACAACAGGCCAAGCAGCATCAGAGGAGCAGGAAAGCTGACGTTTCGGGTCTGAACCCTTCTTCAGAAATGATAAAGAGCGTTGCGTTTATATTGGACTTTTCACCACCCGTGATGAGGTCCGTTGACAATGGGCAGACCTTCTTTAAAACTTGTTTCCTGCTTCTCCACACGTGATTTCTTCGCCGTAAAGAGACTGGGGGATCTCAATCTCAAATTCATCGAAACTTGACCTCATAAAAGAAGAATGGAGCACGATACTGAACTTGCGGAATCGCCCGCGATTCAAACTCGAGAGTTGCCCCTATTTATGCTATCCACGCGAAACAGGAATCATACTCCTTGAGCAATGAACCAGCAATAGCGCAGAGCAGTTAACACTAAATCGGGTGAGTTTTCTTGTAAACTAGGGACATTACCGTTTCTTTGGAAAGTGAAAACCGCATTAAGTGTTAATAAC
>NW_025966070.1:36899-40274 GCF_021869965.1 Rhincodon typus | reverse complement strand
CCAGGACCCTATACAGCTGCAGCATAGCCTCCCTGTTTTTAAACTCCATCCCTCTAGCAATGACAGACAAAATTCCATTTGCCTTTTTAATTACCTGCTGCACCTGCAATCCCACCTTCAGCGATTCATGCACAAGGACACCCAAGTCCCTCTGCACAGCAGCGTGCTGCAATTTTTTACGATTTAAAACATAGTCCATTTTGCTGTTATTCCTACCAAAATGGATGACCTCACACTTATCAACATTGTACTCCACCTGCCAGACCTTTGCCCACTCACTTAGACAATATATCCCTCTGCAGACTTTCAGTGTCTTCTGCACACTTTGCTCTACCACTCACCTTAGTGTCATCTGCAAATTTTGACACACCACACTTAGTCTCCAACTCCAAATCATCTATGTAAATTATAAACAATTGCAGTCCCAACACTGATCCCTGAGGCACACCACTAGCCACTGACTGCCAACCAGAAAAACATCCATTTACCCCTACTCTTTGCCTTCTACTGGTCAACCAATCCTCTATCCATGCCAATACATTAGCTGTAATACCGTGCAACTTTATCTTATGTAAGAAGTTATTTTGTCCTGATTTTTTTTAAAAAAGAGAGGTTGTAAGGCAGCAGTGTCGAGCGGTCTATCAAAATTATGAAAGTAAACAGCTTGTGAGGCCTTGGCTTTTTAAAAAAAATGTTGGAACAATAGAAGCAGCCTGGCTGGGTGTGGGCAGGTCTCACAGACCAGGCTTTCTAGTTTTTTTCTTTAGCATCAAGCAGTTGCTGTTGTGGGCTTGAAGGAGTAGAAGCTATCTTTTCCCCCTTTCAGTTACAGCTAGAAGCTGGGGTTTCTCTCTGCTGCTGGGCTAACTGTGAGACAAATCTACATTTCTGAATTTTCCATTTTGCCAAGGAGCGTGTTTATGGGATGTTACTATCTTGGAACAGTTAATGAGTAGTATGTACGGCATCTGTTAAGTTTTCTGATAGAGTTAAGTTACTCTAAATTCCTCTTTCTTTGATTGTATTTTAACCATAGTGCTTAAATAAGTTGTGTTTTACTTAATGTTCAGTAGTTTGACCAAAGTGGAACACAACACTTTACATTTGCCTTAAAAATAAGAAAAAGTTAGGGTCGAGGCTATCTTCTTAAAATACTTTGAGGGGGTCTGGTGTGGTCTATAACACCTTTGTGTGACGTGCAGTGGTGGGGGCGCAGGCGGAGATGTTTGCTGCTGGATGTTTGTTCTTGCTCTGCAAGGTTACCCATCCTCACTCACTTGCACTCATAGTGGCACTGGCTGCCTTCTCCTCATCCAGCCCATCCTTCTGTGAACCTGGTGAACAATGTTTCTTTCCTCTTCTTTTCACAGCGGCAGGCAGAAGGACACACACCCCATCCACATCATGCAACGGTTAGTGCTTTCATCCCTGTGCAACTAGCACTGGTACAGCATAGACCACTGTAGAGTCCGAGCAAGTGAAACCTCTTGTAAAGATGTAGTTTATTACACGATAGCAACAGGTACCACGTTATACTGGCCAGTTAGGCATAATTACAGAGACTCTCAAGAACTACCGATGATATAAGAACTGAAAGAGCCGTGGACGCTGGAAATCAGAAACAAGAACAGAAATTGCTGGAAAAGCTCAACAGGTCTGGCAGCATCTGTGGAGGGTTAATGTTTCAGGTCCAGTGACCCTTCCTCAAAACTGATGGTAGCTCAGAAAATGTCGGTTTATATGCAGAAGATAGGGTAGGGGCTGGGGGATAAGTAGAAAACAATAGGTGGGGATAGAGCCCAAAGAGAGAGAGAAGAAAAGCTATATAGACAAAGGAATGGATAAAGGTCAGTCTGGGAGAATGAATAGCTATGAAATGGGACTGTTAGTAGCTAACAAAGGATTGTGTGTGATAGCAGACCATGTGATAACAAGGCATGGTGTGTGGGCGTCAGGGTAAGGACATAGGAGAAGCTCAAGCCCTAAAGTTCTTGAACTCGATATTGAGTCCAGAAGGCTGTAGAGTTCCCAAGCAGAAAATGAGATGCTATTCTTCCAGCTTGCGCTGAGCTTCACTGAGGCATTGCAGGAAGACTGAGACAGAGATGTCAGCCAGGGAACAAGGTGGTGTGTTGAAGTGGCAGGCAACTGGAAACTCGGGTTCATTTTTGCGGGGCAGAACATAGGCGTTCTACAAAGCAGTCACGCAGCCTACGCTTCGTTTCCCCAATGCAGTGGGGACCACATTGTGAGCAGCGAACGCAGTAGAGTAGATTGAGTGAAGTAATAGCGATGACATGTCCGTCTCCAGTAGGACCTTGTGCTGGGCTCCTCTATCTCCATCCAGGATTATGTGACATCGTTAGAGTTGGACAGAGCTTAATGCAGAATCAGTATTGACTCTTTCAGAAATATTACCTCATACAACACTGGAGGTTAATCCTGACTTCTTAGAGACTCCAAGGTGATTCTGGGAAGTTGTTAACACTCCCCATTGTGAGCAAAACTGGAAGTCAGCATGATCCCACTCCCAGACATGCGGGTGTGAGCGAAACTCATATTTCAGTACTAACTGGGGGGGCAGAGTTACTAAACAGTAGCTCCGCTGTAGAGTATGCCTCAGAAAGTGAGCGGGAGGGCGGTGAATTTACACTGAAACATTTCACCTCCACACATCCTCTTCAGCAGTGTTTACAGTTAGCAATGGATTCCAGCTTAGAATTGCAAAGGCCAGTAAACATCAGAGGTTCCTGTCCAAGTAATGGCCTCCTGATCTGGAGATGCTTCACACTGAACTTGGGGGAAAGGGTTCATTCAATCCAGCAAAGTAACTCAGCGAGTTGAAAGATCAGCCACCTGAAAACCTTTTCGAGACAGAAATTTGAATCAGACACCATAAGAGGATAACTTCTGCATTAGAGGGAGTAACTGGTGTGAGAAATTGCTGAGTGACGGTGTGAGGGAGCTGGATTAATATCAGGAGAGATGCAGTCAGTAACACAGGGTACTGGGGGAGAGGGGTTACTGAGTGAGTGTGAGGGAGCTGGATTAACATCAGGAGACGTACAGTCAGTTACACAGGGTGCTGGGGGAGAGGGGTTACTGAGTGACAGTGTGAGAGAGCTGGATTGACACCAGGAGAGATACAATCAGTAACACAGGGTGCTGGGGGAGAGGGGTTACTGAGTGACAGTGTGAAGGAGCTGAATCAACATCAGTAGAGACACAGTACTGATTTGCTATTCTACCCTGCATGGCATGCACAACTCAGAAATAATTAGAGATAACAAGATGTAGAGCTGGATGAACACAGCAGGCCAAGCAGCATCAGAGGAGCAGGAAAGCTGATGTTTCGGGCCTCGACCCTTCTTCAGA
>NW_025966070.1:35370-36399 GCF_021869965.1 Rhincodon typus | reverse complement strand
GTGCTACAAAAGCTCTGGCGCCCTGAAGCTGCATCAACGTGTTCACACTGGTGAGAGACCCTTCAGTTGCTCTCATTGTGGGTCTGGGTTCAAGCAATCATCTGACCTCATTGAACACCAGCGGATTCACACTGGGGAGAGACCATTCACCTGCTCAGAATGTGGGAAGACATTTGCTCGGAAATCCACCCTACTGAAACACCAGCAAGTTCACACAAAGGACAGACCTTATAAATGCCCAGACTGTGGGACATGCTACAAAAGATCTGGGGACCTGATGTTGCATCAACGTATTCACACTGACGAGAGACCGTTCAGGTGCTCCCACTGTGGGACTGGGTTCAGGCGGTCATTCCAACTCACTGTACACCAGCGAATGCACACTGGGGAGAGGCCATACACCTGCACTGAGTGTGGGAAGGGATTCGCTCAGAAATCCAATCTGCTTAAACACCAGCAACTTCACACAGAGGAGAGACCTTTTCAATGCCCAGAATGTGAGAAGTGTTTTAAAAGGTCTGGGGACCTGATGTCACATCAACGTGTTCATAGTGATGAGAAACCGTTCAAGTGCTCTCACTGTGGGGCTGGGTTCAAGTGGTCAACCCAACTCACTGCCCACCAGCGATCTCACACAGGAGAGAGGCCGTACACCTGCACTGACTGTGGGAAGGGATTCGCTGTGAAATCCAGCCTGCTAAAACACCAGCGAGTTCATGAGCATTGACAGTGACTGGTTTTTGCTGTGAATAAATCCACACTTCCTTGTGTTCCTCCCTCTTTGCCAGAACGTCTGGATGACAATGAAATAAATCCACTTCTTAAAATCTCATGTATGTTAGTACTCTTTAAAGTGAGCTATTTTTGACTGCAGGAGTTGCGTTTTGTTGTTAATCGCATCCAGGACACAACTGTGTTCAATGGGGTCTTTTTGTGCTGATCTTTATAAATTCCAGCCTAGTTATAGGTGTTAATGAAGGGACAAAAAGACAATTATGTCACGTTTGTGGGAAACACATGGCCTGCTGA
>NW_025966070.1:25165-34870 GCF_021869965.1 Rhincodon typus | reverse complement strand
GACAATTATGTCACGTTTGTGGGAAACACATGGCCTGCTGAAGCTTCCTAAAGGCTTTAGCACTTTCTTTAGAAGTATTTGCCCTTCCTATCACCTCCATCTTGTGAGGAGCTCATGGAGCTTCTTTGTCATTCAGATTGAGACAGTCTGATTATCTGTCTCTTCCATGTCCCTCCTTTCCCTGAAACCTTCTCTGAAGTTCCACCTTGTCTAAGCCCTCTCCTGGCTCCAGAGCACTTCACGTCCATGAGACCCACCACCAAGTCCCTCGACTCTCTTTCTAGTTAATTACTGAGCATCCAGTCTTCACCTTTTCTTTTGTCAGTCGCTCTTAAAAGAGACGGTCCTACTTGGAGCTGGTGTACATGGTGACCACTTTGGTGCCCTCAATGACCGATTTTGGCCAGCTCCCTGGGCAGCAGCAGGCACACTGTGCTCGAGATTGCTCAGGAGAACAGGGTCTGCCGCTGGGTGTAGTGGAACAAGCGGGAGGCCTTGGGGAGATGCCGGTTTGCTGATATTGTTAACAGTTCTTCCTTTTGTCTGTTATAGTCACTCTCATCTCTAAATCCTTCTTTTGAAAACCAACCTTGACCTCCCCTCCAAATTCCCTTTTCTCCCCAAAGATCTGGAACTTGTTCCCCGCCAAGGATGTAACTCTGGCTGCTCCTATTTGCATCTTGGTGACATCATCCAAAAGCCACTGTGTTGGTTTTTACATATCCACTGACAGAGATTACTACCTGAATGGCTGTAAACTGGGAGAGGGGAGTGTGCAGCGGGACCTGGGTGTCCAGTTACTGAAGGTAAGCATGTGGCTGCAACAGGCGGTAAAGAAGGCAAATGGTATGTTGGCCATCATTGCGAGAAGTTTCAAGTACAGGAGCACGGATGTATTATTGCAGTTATATAGGGCCTTGGTGAGGCCACACCTAGAATATTGTGTACAGTGTTGGTCACCCTTTCTGAGGAGAAGGATGCTCTTGCTCTTGAGGGAGTGCAGTGAAGGTTTTTCAGGCTGATTCCGAGGATGGCAGGACTCACGTATGAGGAGAGATTGACGAGGCTGGGATTGTTTTCGCTGGAGTTCAGACAAATGAGGGGGATCTCATTGAGACGTTTAAAATTCTAACAGGACTAGACAGGGTAGATGCAGCGAGGGCGTTTGGATGGTTGGTGTGACCGGAACCAGGGGCAACAGTCCAAGGATTCAGGGTAGACCATTTAGGATGCAGATGAGGACACATTTCTTCACCCGAAGAGTGAAGAGTCATTACGACTGGAAGTTGATGCCAAAACATTGAATGTATTGAAGAGGTGACGAGATATAGTACTTGGGGTGAATGGTATCAAAGGTTATGGGGAGAAAGCAGGATTAGGCTATTGAGTTGGGCGATCAGCCATGATCATAATGGTGGAGCAGACTCAAAGGGCCGAATGGCCGCCTCCTGTTCCTATCTTCTACATTTCTATGTTTCTATGAACCTTTTAGATATTCATCATTCTGAAGTATTTTGCAGGTGATTGAAACATTAAATAAAAAAGTCTATTTTATCTTGCATTTCTTAAACAAGATTAGGAAAGTTTAAGGTGGGAATTCCAGAGCTTGTGGCCTCAGCAGCTGAAAACACAGGTACCAATAGTGAATGTGGCGTTTGCGAGAGGGATTTGGAAAGGGTATGAGGCAAATGTACTTGGAGGAGTGCAGGGAGCTCATTGGGTCTTAACAATGGAGGAGGTTCCAGAGACTTTCTGTTACAGCTGTGGAACTGTCTGTTGAAAAAGTGTCTGCTGCCTTAAACAGGATAACGGATACTGTGTCCATACCCTTACAAAACATCACTGATCTCCACCAAACTGATCTGCAGAAGAGTGGGGACAATGAGGTGACTCTGCTCCAGGGGAGGAATGATGGAGGACACAGGGATCATAGCTTTTTCCCACTACCAAACCAATTGAGTATAAAAACATTACTTCCATCTCCCACCACAGCATCCTGACTCGTGATAGCAGTGACTGGCCATCTGAAGGTAGAGGTGGAACGTCTTTACGGGAACCTTCAGGAGCTCTGACACTCTTAGTGGAGACCAAAAACATCCATGCGTGAGAGCCAAGGATTTGAGTGACCTGTCTGTACCTGTTCTGAAACCTAGACGGTGCACTCGGTAGAAGCAATAGGAAGCATCTGGACTATAAATTGGAATCAACCAAGTGAGTACATGATGGGATTGACAAAATCTTCCATTTCCTCTTTAAATAGAGATACAAAATGTAAAGATTGGAACCACTACCAGCCCTTGGCCATTCTAATATCTTGAGAGCCAGATTGCCCTTTCACTGGTTTAATACTGTAATTTTATTATGTCATCAACAAGATTTTTGTTTCTTCTCACTTGGGACATGGGTCTCACTGGCTGGTCAGCATTTATTGCTTATCCCAAATTGCTCTTGAGAATGTGGTGGTGAGTTGCCTTCTTAAACTACTGCAGTCCATGTGCTACTGGCTGACCCACAATGCTGTTAGAGAGAGACTTCCAGGATTTTGACTTAGCAACAGTGAAGGAGCAGTGATATATTTCCAAGTCAGAATGGTGAGTGGCTTGGAGATGACTTGCAGAAGGTGGTGTTCCAATGCAGCTGCTGTTCCTATCCTTCTCGATGGAAATGATTGTGCGTTTGGAAGGTGTTGTCTGAGGATCTTTGGTGAATTTTGGCAGTACATCTTTGATTTTTCTATGATTAGAAGCCAATATTAAATGTGATTAGAATCTTGCCTTTGAAGTAAAGTGTAAAAAGATAATTCAGAAAATAGAAAGCAGAAAAGGAAAGATGCTAAGTTACAGACATCTTGGCATTTTGTTGGTTTTGTGGAGACTTCTTGTAACTAAAACCTCAAGGTAAATTTTGAAGCTTCTATGCCAATGAACAGGGACATTAGTGAAAACAACACAATGATGAATTTGCAGAACAGTACGTGTTTAAGTGAGATGAGCTTTGTCCAGATGAAATGTTACTTGGCACAAGGCATTCGACCACCCCTCACCCCATACATCACAAAATGCTGAATGTCAATCCAGGCTGGGAGCCATTAGATGGATGTGCAATGGATGAAGTCAACATGCAATGAGTGGTTGAAGCAATGACAGTGCACAGGGTGGGGAAGTTCTGGCAGTGATGGGAAGTGTTCATTCTGAAGGAGTCTCTTCTGAAACGGTGACAATTAATTCATGATTTTCCCATGATCATCTGTTATGTGAGTTTGTAAAACAAATGGCCCCAATTTAGGAAGGAATGTAAGCTTTAGAAAGAACACCAATTTTGTTTTATTTATTTATTCTTGACATCCTTTGCTGTCCAGTCCAGCATTTATTGCCCATCCCTAATTGCCCTGGACAATGTTGACAGTGAGTTGCCTTCTTGAACTGCTGTCATCCTTGAGGTATAGACAAACATACATTGCTGTGAAGCAGGTTCAGGATTTTCACCTCGTGATACTGACGGAATGATGATATAGTTCGAGTCAGGAGAGTGTGCAACTTGATGGAGAACTCAAAGGGTGCTGTCCCCATGTACCTGCTTCTAGGTGATAGAGATTGTGGTTTAGGGAAGTGATGTTGAATGAACCTGGGGAATTTGCTTCAGTGCATGTTGATGTTGGTACAAACTGTTGCAGTTGTCCACCCGTGGTGAAGGAAGAGAATGTTGAAGGTCACCATTGCAGTTAGAATCATAGAATTGATGCAGTGCACAAGGAAGCCGTTTGACCATTGCGTCTGCACCGGCTTTCGGAATGAGAATCTCACCCAGTGCCATTCTCCTGCCTTCTCTGTCTCTAAACTTGTACATTGTTCCTTTACAGCTAACAATCTAATTCCCTTATTGAATATCATGATTCGTGTACTCAGATTACAGTACAGCCTGCTTTGTCCTGGATGGAGTTGAATATCTTTGCATATTTGGAGCTGTCCTAATCCAGGCAAGTGGGGAGTATTCCATCACATTTCGGACTTGTACCTGGCAGTCTCTGAGGAGTTGCTGCATATTTCCTAGCCTCTGACCTCTAAAAGTCACAGAGTTTATACAGCTGGCCCAGTTCAGGATCTGGCTGATGAAAACAACAAGATGTTGATCGTGGGGGGATTCAATGATGAAAATGCCCTTGAATGTCAATGCAAGAAGTTTAGATTCTCTCCTATTGTAGATGATCATTCCCTGCCAATTGCTTGTAATCAGGCCAAAATTGGATCTTGTCATAGTCTTGCTCCATATGAATATAGGCCATTTTAGTGACCAAGGAGAAGTGAATAGTGTTGAACATTGTACAATCATCAGGAAATAACCCCATTTCTGACCTTCTGATATCAGCATGGTCATTGAAAAAGTAGCTGAAGATGTTTGGGCCTTACACACCACCCAGAGGAATTCCTGCAATCATGTCCTAGGGCTGAGATGATTGGACTCCGTAACCATCACTCTTTGTGCTAAGAATGGCTCCAACCAGTGGAATCTTTTCACATTGATTCCAATTTTGCTCCTTGATGTGACACTTCATCTAATGTTGCCTTGATGTCATGGCCAGCTCCCTCCCAATATGACGACACTTGTGTCCAGTGAGTTGAGATGAGTGTTTGCACTCAGTCCTATCATAAGAATACCTGAATGATCTCTCCCCAGTGTAAACACGTTGGTGTGTCAAGGGATAGGTTAACTTGGTGTCGCTTTTCCTGCAGTCAGAGCAGGTGAAGTCCCTCTGTGTGACTGTCTGGGTGAATTCAAAGTTCAGATTCCTCATGTTTCCATGGTTTCCCACCTTTGTCAGTGTATTCATGTTCTGGTAGGCCTGATGATCGGCTGAATCCTTGTCCACACATAGTATACATGTACAGCTTCTCCTCAATAGGTGCAATGAATTTTCCTTGCATGTTCAAAATTCAGGAATATTCAGGGCACTAGAAATTGGCTCTCAGATTTTGAGGTTCTATTTGGGTTGAGTTCCCCCAGAGCAGATCCAATCATAGAATCCCTACAACGCATAAGGACGCTATTCGGCCCATCAAGTCGCACCAACCCGCTGAGCAGCATCCTCTCACGCTCACCAACCCCACCCCAATCTATTTCCCGTAACGTTACATTTCCGGTGGTTAATCCACCTAATTTACACAGACTCGGACACTGTGGATTTAGTATGGGCAATCCACCTAACCTGCAGACAGAGGGTGAATGTGCAAACTCGACGCAGACAGTCACTCAAGGGCAGAATCTAACCTTCTCCTGGGCATCGTGACGAAGCCGTGCAAACCATTGAAACATCGTACCGCCCGTAAATCCTTCTAATATCTGTGCAATATGTTATTCTGATTTTTTTAAAACAAACGTGTGTCGGAGAACACACAGGAGTTGAATGAAACTGGAAAATTTGTGGGGCTGGTATGAGGAGAAAGTTGTCATGAAATCTGCTGAATTGTCCCAAAAACGTGTGTCGTTCACTCCCATTGGTTGGAGGACCAGCCGCTCCAGCTCGGTCCTCCAACCCCACCCGTCATTCCCAGGATGAGGCATTCCACTCCTGTACATCTCAGTTGTCCTTGTTTTTCAAGGACCGTAACTTCCCCTCCTCGGTGGTCGAGAACGCCCTCAACCGTGTCTCCCACATCTCCCGCACCTCATCCCTCACACCCCGTCCACGCAATAAAAACCAAAAAAGAATCCCCCTCGTCCTCACGTACCACCCCACCAACCTCCGGATCCAACGCATCATCCTCCGACACTTCCGCCATCTGCAATCCGACCCCACCACCAAAGACATCTTTCCCTCCCCACCTTTATCTGCTTTCCGGAGGGACAACTCTCTCCGTGACTCCCTTGTCCGCTCCACACTCCCCTCCAGCTCCACCACACCCGGCACTTTTCCCTGCAACCGCAGGAAGTGCTACACCTGCCCCCATACCTCCTCCCTCACCCCCATCACAGGCCCCAAGAAGACTTTCCACATCAAGCAGATGTTCACCTGCACATCTGCCAATGTGGTATACTGCATCCGCTGTACCCGGTGTGGCTTCCTCTACATCGGGGAAACCAAGCGGAGACTCGGGGACCGCTTTGCAGAACACCTACGCTCGGTTCGCAATAAACAACTGCACCTCCCAGTCGCGAACCATTTCAACTCCCCCTCCCATTCCTCAGACGACATGTCCATCCTGGGCCTCCTGCAGTGCCACAACGATGCCACCCGAAGGTTGCAGGAACAGCAACTCATATTCCGCTTGGGAACCCTGCAGCCCAATGGTATCAATGTGGATTTCACAAGTTTCAAAATCTCCCCTCCCCCTACCGCATCCCAAAACCAGTCCAGCTCGTCCCTGCCTCCCTAACCTGTTCTTCCTCCCACCTATCCCCTCCTCCCACCTCAAGCCGCACCTCCATCTCCTACCGACCAACCTCATCCCGCCCCCTTGACCTGTCCGTCCTCCCTGGACTGACCTATCCCCTTCCTAACTCCCTACCTACACTCACCTTTACTGGCTCCATCCCCGCCTCTTCGACCTGTTTGTTTCCTCTCCACCTATCCTCTCCTCTATCCCTCTTCTATCCGCCTCCCACTCTCTCCCTATTTCTTTCAAAACCCCCTTCCCCTCCCCCTTTTCTGATGAAGGGTCCAGGCCCGAAACATCAGCCTCTCTGCTCCTATGATGCTGCTTGGCCTGCTGTGTTCATCCAGCCCTGCACCTTGTTGTCTCGGATTCTCCAGCATCTGCAGTTCCTACTATCTCTGATTCCCTTCCCATTGTTTGGTGAACCGGCCGCACCTGCACCTTCAGCCCGTCCCTCCCTGACTCACTCCCATTGGTTGGAGGACCGGCCGCTCCAGGTCGGTCCTCCAATCCCGCCCCTCATTCCCTTCAGAGATAGTAGGAACTGCAGATGCTGGAGAATCTGAGATAACAAGGTGTAGAGCTGGATGAACACAGCAGACCAAGCAGAAGCGTCTAGGCCCGAAACATCAGCTTTCCTGCTCCTCTGATGCTGCTTGGCCTGCTGTGTTCATCCAGCTCTACACCTTGTTATCCCTCACTCCCTTCTCATTGTTTGGAGGACCGGCCTCACCTGCTCCTTCGGCCCGCCCCTCGCTCACTCCCATTGGTTGGAGGACCAGCTGCACCAGCTCGGTCCTCCAGCCCCGCCCCTCATTCCCTTCTCGTTGGTTGGAGAACCAATCGCGCCTGCTCCATCCTCCGGCCTGCCACTCTCTCACTCCCATTGTTGGACTAATTGATTGATGGTCTTGTCCGCTGCCCCAACAATGATGTGGAGGTGCCGGAGTTGGACTGGGGTGGACAAGGTCAAAAACCACATGACGCCAGGTTACAGTCCAACAGGTTTATGTGAAAACACAAACTTTCGGAGTCTCGCTCCTTCTGCAGGTGCTCTTGAAAGAGGAAGCAAAATGCCACAGATTAAGTGGTTTCCAGCTCTCATGGAGTTGTGGGTCATCCGGAAGACATGAGAGAGAATATCGGCAGTACTTGGCGTCTGAATTTGGAAACGGATCGAGAGACAGTGCAGAATTACTCAGTCTGGTCTATCTCCAATCAGCAGCAGTTATGGAGGTCTTGGCCAATTATCAGTAATAGAAAAAGCGATTGCCGAAGAAGGGTCTAGACCTGAAACGTCAGCCTTCCTGCTCCTCTGATGCTGCTTGGCCTGCTGTGTTAGAACATATGAACCAGGAGCAGGGTAGGCCGTCCGGCCCTTCGAGCCTGCTCCGCCATTCAATAAGATCATGGCTGATCTTTTCATGGACTCAGATCCACTTACCCGCATTCTCACTGCATCCCTTAATTCCTTGATTGTTCAAAAAAAAATCTACCTTATCTTAAAAAACATTGACTGAAGTAGCGTCAACTACTTCACTGGGCAAGGAATTCCATAGATTAACAACCCTCTGGGTGAAGAAATTCCTTCTCAGTTCAGTCCTAAATCTGCTCCCTCTAATCTTGAGGCTATGCCGTCTTGTCCTAGCTTCATCTGCCAGTGGAAACATCCTCTCTACTTCTATCTTATCTATTCCCTTCATAATTTTATATGTTTCTATAAGATCCCCCCTCAATCTTCTGAATTCCAATGAATATAATCCCAATCTACTCAATCTCTCCTCATAAGCCAACCCCCTCAACTCCGGAATCAACCTAGTGAACCTCCTTTGCACCCCCTCCAGTGCCAGTACATCCTTTCTCAAGTAAGGAGACCAAAATTGCACACAGTACTCCAGGTGTGGCCTCACCAGCACCTTGTACAGCTGCAACATAACCTCTCTGCTTTTAATCTCAATCCCTTTAGCAATGAAGAACAAAATTCCATTTGCCTTCCTAATTACTTGTTGTACCTGCAGACCTACCTTCTGTGATTCATGCACAAGGACACCCAGGTCCCTCTGCGTAGCAGCATGCTGCAACTTTTTACCATTCAAGTAATAATCTTTTTACTATTACTCCTACCAAAATGTATGACTTCACATTTATTTACATTGTATTCCATCTGCCAGACCTTTGCCCACTCACTCAGTGTATCTATGTTCCTCTGCAAAGTTTCACAGTCCTCTGCACACTTTGCTCTGCCACTCATCTTAGTGTCATCTGCAAACTTTGACACCCTACACGTGGTCCCCAACTCCAAATCATCTATATAAATTGTAAATAATTGCGGTCCCAACACTGATCCCTGAAGCACACCACTAGTCACTGACTGCCAGCTAGAATAGCACTCATTTATCCCCATGCTTTGCTTCCTGTTAGTCAACCAATCCTCTATCCATGCTAATACTTTACCCTTAACGCCATGCATCCTTATCTTATGCAGTAGCCTCTTGTGCGTCACCTTGTCAAAGGCCTTTTGGAAATCTAGGTACACCACATCTACTGGGTTCCCATTGTCCACCTTGCTCGTAATGTCTTCATAGAATTCCAAAAGATTTGTCAAGCATGACCTGCCCTTCATGAACCCATGCTGCATCTGCCCAACAGGACAATTTCTATCAAGATGCCTTGCTATTTCTTCCTTGATAATAGACTCAAGCATCTTCCCCACTACAGAGGTTAAGCTAACCGGTCTATAATTCCCCATCTTTTGTCTACTTCCCTTTTTAAACAGTGGCGTCACATTTGCTGTTTTCCAATCTGCTGGGACTGCCCCAGAGTCCAGCGAATTTTGGAAAATTACCGCCAGTGCACCTGCTATTTCTCCTGCCATCTCTTTTAGAACCCTGGGATGCATTCCATCAGGGCCAGGAGACTTATCAATCCTTAGCCCCATTAGCTTGCCCAACACTATCTCTTCCGTAATAATGATTGTTTCCAGGTCCTCACCTACCTTTGTCTCTTTGGCAATTACTGGCATGTTATTAGTGTCCTCCACTGTGAAGACCGATTAAAAAATACCTGTTCAATGCCTCGGCCATTTCATCATTTCCCATAACTAAATTCCCCTTCTCATCCTCTAAAGGGCCAACGTTTACTTTAGCCACTCTTTTTTGTTTTATATATTTATAGAAACGTTTGCTATCTGTCTTTATATTCTGTGCTAGTTTTTTCTCATGTTCTATCTTACTTTTCTTTATAGCTCTTTTTGTGGCTTTCTGTTGACCTTTAAAGTTTTCCCAATCTTCTAGTTTCATGCTGTTTTTGGCCACTTTGTATGCCTTCTCTTTCA
>NW_025966070.1:17957-24665 GCF_021869965.1 Rhincodon typus | reverse complement strand
TTTCATTTCTGAAGGGTCTAGGCCCGAAACGTCAGCCTTCCTGCTCCTCTGATGCTGCTTGGCCTGCTGTGTTCATCCAGCTCTACACCTTGTTATCCCAGATTCTCCAGCATCTGCAGTTCCTACTATGTCTGAGACTATTTCATCTGCCTTGCCTGTACTGCATCTTTGAAAGTTTTAGTTCTGTTCAAGTATATGCCCAATTACTTTTGAAAAATTTCCGTGGAATCTAAATTGACCACTCTTTTAATGAATATGCTTCACATCTTAATAACTTCCTGTGTTTAAAACATTATCCTCAGTTCCTTCTAATTATTTCGTCAATTATTTTCATCAACCACCTGCCAGAGTAAGTAGGTTTCCTTACTATTGGATACTTCTATTAGGCTTGTCCTTAGCCTTCTCTGTTGTAAGGATAACACAAGCTTTTCCAATCTATCCATATCTGAAAACCCTTACCCTGGTATCATGTTAGCAACCTCCTCAAAACTATCTCCAAGACCTTGATATACTTTTCTAAAGTATGATGCCCAGAATTGTACTCAATATCCCACTGATGTTTTACCTGCGATTTCTAAAGTTTTGGATGGCTTTCTTTTTTTTTGGCAATACCCATAGTTACATCAAGATTTTTATAACTGCCTTCTCCATTTGTCCAGCTGTCTTAACGTTTACGCACACGTATCTCCAGATTCCTCTGTTCATGATAATCCCTCAAATTAATACCATGAGTTAACACTGCCACTGCACGTTGTTGTTTTTAAATTCTTGACGTCATTTTTGCCTGCATTAAATTTCATCTGCTATGTGTCTGTGCATTTCACCAGTACTGTATGTTCTCCTGAAGTTTGCTGCTATCACACTCACTATTTACTACATTGGTGAGTTTTGCATCATCATTAAACTTCAAAATTACACTCTGTACACAAGTCACATTTATTTATATGTAATTCCTAGAGGACACCATTGCATACTTCTCTCCAATCAGGAAAAATCATTTTCGACTTCTTAACCTTTGCTAGTTACATACCAAAATTACTGCTGTCTCTTTGAGGTCATGTGCTTCTGTTTTTGAATAAGCCTATTATGTGGCACTTTATCAAATTTCTTTTGAAAGTCTATTAGGATTATATTTAATTCAATCATACTCACTGTTTGTGTGCTGTCTAGAGACTAAGATAGCTTCTGATGCAAGTGCACATATTTCTGCTGTGAGTTGTGCTGCATGCCATTTTGGTGAACTTGTTAAATAACATCCACCCAAAGTATGCTGAGCTGTCTGATCATGACCCCTATCAACATGCAATATTGACTTGATGCCACACTGCCATTTGGAGCTCAGAGTTCCCTTTAGTGTCTCCTCTGATTCTCCCACAATTGAATCCACGGTAAGAAAAAGACACTATCATCAACAGTATTTAAAAGGGACAATCAAAATCTTCACCTACTGTATTGCTGAAAATAGACACATTTTTGTCATAGACTTTTGTCTTGCATTCATCAGGGTAATTCTCAAGAAATGCCAAAGTAAAGGAAAAATGACGTTTTACACTGTATGAGAAGAGAGTGCAGATTGGCTGGTCTGCTTTTTTTTTATAATTCATTCACAGGATGACGTGTTGCTGGCTAGACTAGCATATATTTCCCATCCCTAATTGGCCAGAGGGCAGTTGAGAGTCGACCACATTGCTGTGGGTCTGGACTCACATGTAGTCCAGACCAGGTAGGGATGGCCATTTGCTTCTTTAAAGGACATTAGTGAACCGGCTGGGTTTTTCTGACAATTGACGATGGATTCATGATCATTATTAGACTCTTAATTCCAGATTTTTATTGAATTCAAATTCCACCTTCTGCCAAGGCAGTATTCAAATCCAGAACATTACCTAGGTCTCTGGATTAACAATCTAGCGATTATGCCATTCGCCTCCCATTAGAGCTGGAGTAAAATGACCTCGATGTAGAGATAGGCCTCACTGAGCTGGTCACCTGATTCTGCCACAGAACTCACTTGTTGACCAATCAATACTGTCTTCTCATATAGTGTCATACATTTAAAGCTGCAGAAGTCAACATCATGTGGAGTGGTAGTTGCCAAAAACTTTTCTCTAACTTTAAGTCTGCTGCACTAACAATTTCCTCATAATTATACATGCACTAGTAGGCTTTCCCCTCAGAATATGGCACAACTGGGAGAATGAGCGTATGGGTGCGGTGCTGGAAGATCAGTAGCCGTAGGTGAGGTGCCAGAAGACTGGAGGTTGGCTAACATGGCGCCATTATTTAAGAAAAGTGGTAAGGAAAAGCCAGAGAACTATAGAACGGTGAGCCTGATGTCAGTTGTGGGTAAGTTATTGGAGAGGATTCTGAGGGACAAGATTTACGTGTATTTGGAAAGGCATGGACTGATTAGGAATAGTCAACATGGCATTGTGCATGGAAAATCGTGTCTCACTGACTTGATTGCATTTTTTGGAGAAGTGACAAAGAAGATTGACGATGGCAGAATGGCGGAGTCTATCTGGACTTCAGCAAGGTTTTCGACAGTTTTGTGTGGTAGACTGGTTAGCAAGTTTAGATCACATGGAATACAGGCAGAGCTAGCTATTTGGATACAAATTAGTCTCGAAAATGGTGTTGGAGGGTTTCTTTTCAGATCGGAGGTCTGTGACTAGCGGTGTGCTGCATGGATTGGTGCTGGGTCCACTGCCGTTTTGTCATTTATATAAATAATTTGGATGTGATTATTGGAAGTATGGTCAGTAAGTTTGCAGATGACACCAAAATTGGTGGTGCAGTGGACAGTGAAGAAGGTTCCCTCAGAGTACAATGGGAACTTGATCAGATGGGCAAATGGGCTGAGGAATGGCAGATTGAGTTTAATTTCGATAAATGTGTGGTGCTGCATTTTGGTAAATCAGGGCAAATCAGGGCTGGACTTATACACTTAGTGATAAGGTCCTAGGGAGTGTTGCTGAACAAAGAGACCATAGGGTGCAGGTTCCTTTAAAGTGGAGCCACAGGTAGATAGGATAGTGAAGAAGGTGTTTGCTACACCTGCCTTTATTGGTCAGTGCATTGAGTATTGGAGTTGGGAGATCATGTTGCAGCTGTACAGGCCATTGGTTAGGCCACTTTTAGAATACTGCATTCAATTCTGGTCTCCCTACTATAGGAAAGATGTTGTGAAACTTGAAAGGGTTCAGAAAAGATTTATAAGGATGTTGCCAAGGTTGAGGGTTTGAGCTATTGGGAGACACTGAATAGGCTGGGGTTATTTTCCCTGGAGCATTGGCAGCTGAAGGGTAACCTGATAGAGATTTATAAATAATGAGGGGCATGGATAGGCTGAATAGCCAAGATCTTTTCCCCAAGGTAGGGGAGTCCTAAACGAGAGGGCGTAGGTTTAAGGTGAGAGGGGAAAGATATAAAAGGGACCTGAGGGGCTGATCCTGTTTCAATATCTCTGAAATTTTTCCTTCACCTGTATTTTTTTCTTGACCTTTTCTGTAACCACTTTAAACCTAACAATAGTCTGATCACTACTATCCAGATATTCTTGTCTTGCAACACATCCCAGATTCTTCATTCCAGAACTAGATCTAGCAATGCTTCATTATTTATTAAGCTAGAATAATACTGATTCAGAAAAATTCTCCTGTAACTATTTTAGGAATTCTTAACTATCCCGTCCTTTACTATTTTTAACCATTCCCGTCCTCAATTTACAGTGAGTAATTTAAATCCTCTATTACCACTACTGCTTTATCATTTTTATATTTCTCTGTGTTATGCCTACTGATTTCCTCCTGCCTCCTTTTGTCAGCATTTGACAGTCTATAGTAAACACCCAGCAATATACTGGTTCTTTTCCTGTCCCTTAACTTGAGCTAAACAGATACAGTCTTGGTTTGAACCCTCTAATTTGCCCTGTAATGCAGTGAGGATTCAGGGAGGAAGAAAAGGGTCATTTTCTGTGTCATGGTGAGCTTATAGCAACATAGTTTTGTTATTCTACAATATTTCCGAGATAACCAGTTTCATTGCAGGTACCCATTTATCAGCGTGGAGGCACCGTCATACCCAGGAAGACACAAGTGTTGAGGTCCACAAAGGCTATGGAGATGGTTTCCTATGCTTTATATATTGCGCTGAATTCTGAGGTAATGGATGTTTCTGCTCTGTATATTGTATTTTTGGGATGTTACCATGAACACGTCAAGATAGGTAACTCAAATGAATAGTCACATTCACAGTCATACTTATTGGAGTCGTGATACATAAATGTCATACTGAAACTAAACGGGACATTCATCTGAGACCGCGACAATGCATTCAGACAAATCCCTGTGAGAAAGAAGGATTCTAGGAAGGGGATAAGCCAACAGTGGTTAACCAGGAAATTTAAGAATAATATCTGATTGAAAGAAAAAAACATAGTATGGGCAAGATTAGTGGTAAGCCAGAGGATTGTGAAGTTTTAAAAACCAACACAAGACAACCAAAAACATAAGAGGGAGAAAGTAAACTTCAAGGGTAAACTTGCAAGTATTGTCAAGTTGGACAGCAAGAATTTCTTTAAATATATAAAACGGAAGATAGACGCCAAAGTGAACATAGGCCACTTAATTCAAGGATGCAGCCTGCTACTCACAATGTGGGTTATAGAACAAATATCCAATCTCAGACGGTCCATTCAAGAGCATTCCAGAGCAGAATTACTTGTACAGTTACTATTCGTTACCTTTTGAGGAATAGTCTTTTGATAAGAATTTAGAATACTACATATAAATGGATGCATGAGAACCAATGTGAGTTATCAGACTGCTGTACATTATTGGAAGGAATTGCCTTGGCTTTTCACCAATCGATCAACTTGGGTGGATTTTCTATTTACTTAGTGCATCCAGGGTTTTTGCCCAAGTTGCAACAGCCAATCTGCAGAATTTTCCAGGGTAGAGATCAAAAATGTCAAGAGTAGTTTTTGACATTCCAATGAAGTTTCTATGATCAAGTGGTGGAACGCTGGGAACTGATATTTAAAAAAACACTTCGGTTTTCATGCATCCATTTATATTGTATTTTAAATTCTGATCAATGGACTATTCCTCAAAGCTAACAAATGGTAACTGTAGAAGCAATTCTGCTCTGGAATGCTATTAAATAGATTGTCTGAGATTGGGTATTTGCTCTACAAGCCTCATTTTGAGTAGCAGGCTGCATCCTTGTGCTCTGAGCCATTTTACTGACAGTGGAGAGAGACGGACAGAACTCTTTTTATTCCCTTTACTTTCTGTCCTTAAGCAGACTTTAATTTCAGTGAGGCTGTGGTGTGTTTTCAAAGCCTCTTTTTGGTGTTGCCAGTTTTAAAAATGACTTGCAATAAATTCTCAAGTAAAAATCAACCTTTATTCACATTCAAAATTTCACTTATGAGCATAGATTGAAGCATTTGGGTCTGTTCTCTTTGAAGAGAAGATAGAACTGTTCTCTTTTGGGAGAAGCATGCTAAGAGGAAATCTGTTAGAGGTTTTCAAAATTATGAGTGGCTTGGATAAAGTGAATGGGGG
The DNA here is from genome assembly GCF_021869965.1 of Rhincodon typus. Classification (NCBI taxonomy): domain Eukaryota; kingdom Metazoa; phylum Chordata; class Chondrichthyes; order Orectolobiformes; family Rhincodontidae; genus Rhincodon; species Rhincodon typus. The sequence continues at coordinate 19,095 of NW_025966070.1, read as the reverse complement.
AAGCTGTTCGCACCTTAAAAGGAATAAAAACGAGAGGTACAGATTTAAAATAATTTGCAAAAGGAGCAGATGTGATGATAAACATTTTCACGCAGCAAGTAGTTAGGATGTGGAATGTGCAGCCTGGCAGTGTAGGGGAGGTAGGTTCAGTTGAGACATTCAAGAGAGCATTGGACAGTTATAAGTATTTCTGCTATAACGTGTATTTCGTTAACACAAATTGGCTGCAACACGATTGATGAATATTGGACGTTTTTTAGATACAGCAAACTTTCTATTGTACAGGTATAGCGATTTTCTATAGCAATTTCCCTATAACGCCATTTTCTATAGTGCGAGGTCTCGCAAGAACGCAAATCTTGTGCTATAGGAGAAGTGCCTGTATTTGGATAGAAATAATGTGCAAGGACATGGCGAAAAGACAGATATTGGCACTAGATAGTGGTGCTCATTTTCTGAGTCTGAGCAGACACAGTAGGCTGAATGGTCTCCTTATGCACCCTAATAGTCCTGTGAAACCCAGGGTGACTTTTACACTTTCACATATGCACACGCACACAAACAAGCACATAGAAATAAAAAGGAAAGGAAACAGTTTTACAACTAGGAACACGTTTAAACATTTCCAGATGGCTAACGGCAGGGGATGCAGGATTTGTTTAAAGTTGGATGATGCAGGAGTTGCAGGATTTGTTTAAAGTTGGATGATGCAGCAATATACAAGGAAGAGGTTTGCCTTGCAAACTAGATTTCAAGGAGACTGGTTTAGTTATCAGCCTAGAAATGCAGCTTGCTGTTCTCTGTTTCAGTGTTAAAAGCAAATTACTTGGGATCTAGAAATTTCAGACTTTATAACTCTCAAATGCCAGAAGGCCATTTTATGGGCTCATTAATTTCAAATAACAATCAGTTTCTAGCTGTCTGGTCAAGGGTCCATTTTGCATTTTAGGAAACAGATTAGGCTTTTAGCACCTCTGCAAGTATCATGAGGTTAAATTACTCTCCCTTTGTAACCAGATCCTGCTGAGAAGAGAGAGTAGGAACTGCAGATACTGGAGAATCTGAAAAAACAAGGTGTAGAGCTGGATGAGCACAGCAGGCCAAGCAGCATCAGAGGAGCAGGAAGGCTGATGTTTCG
>NW_025966070.1:14541-17457 GCF_021869965.1 Rhincodon typus | reverse complement strand
AAACGTCAGCCTTCCTGTTCCTATGATGCTGCTTGGCCTGCTGTGTTCATCCAGCTCTACACCTTGTTATCTCAGATTCTCCAGCAACTGCAGTTCCTACTATCTCTGGCCTGTAATTTCCTGATTTTTGTCTTGCTCCCTTTTTTGAATAAAGGCAAAAAAAATGTCACCATAGTCTTTCCAGACCATAGGCTACTTTCTCATTAGAGAAAGAGAGAAGGACTACTGGTAGTGGTTTGACATGAGGATCACCATGTCTCAGGCAAGGCAAGAAGTTGAGAAGGACAATAACCTCAGCTGGTGCAGGAATTGAACCCATGTTGTTGGCATCACTCAGCATTGCATTCCAGCTGCTTAAAGGAGTTACATTCATTACCTTTAAATCAAATGAGATTTTCCACAAAATGAGGGAACTTTGAACAATTAGAGCTTATAACATCAACAATATCACGTGCCTCTTCTTTTAATGAAGGCCATCAGGACTCAGCATTTATCAGTCTGCAGCTTCGACAATTTGCTCGATATCACTACTCTGGTGGTAGATATTTTCCTGAGTTCCTCCCTCACTTTCGTTTCCTGAATTTAACGGCTTCTGAGGTGTTACTTTTATCCTATATAGTGAAGACTGATAATGGCTTGGATTGAGGATTGAGGGAGTAAAATGAGTTTGTAATTTGGCAGGATGCTGGAGCAGAGGGACCTAGGAGTATATTTGCATAAGTTATTGGAAGTGGCAGGACAGGTTGAGAGAGCAGTTAATACAGCATCCTGGGCTTTATTAAAAATGACATGGAATACAACAGGACCCTGGCAACATTGAACTTTTATAAAGCACCAATTCATCACAAACTGGAGTAACGCATTGAGTTCTGGCCTCACGCTTAGGGAAGGCTGTGTAGGTATTGGAGAGTGTGTAGAAAAGATTCACAAGAATAGTTCCAGCGAAGAGGAACTTCAGTTAGGAAGACATATTGGAGACATTGGGCAAAACCTAAAAGGAAATTTGATAGAGATATTCATAATTATGAGGGGTCTGGTCACAGCCAATAAAGCAAAGCCTTATTGGAAGAGTTGAGAATACCACAGATTTAAGATAATTGACAAAATGTGAGGAAAAAATTTTCACCTTGCCAGTGCTTAAAGTCTGTATGCATTGCCTGGAAGTGTTGGTGATGAGAACCAATGGAGACATTTGAAATTGGATTAGATTATCTGAAAAGGAAGAACATGCAGAGTTATGGGACTGGGAAGAGGCATAGAATGATGGTCGGTGAATTGATCATTAGGAGAGTTGGTGGAAACACAAAGGGCTGAATGCCCTCCTGTGTTGTAACCATTCTGTTACTGTTTGAGTGATTTATAGAGTATGAAGGTCTAGATTACAGGGTGTGAGGGTATGGGTTACAGGGTTTGAGGGTCTGGCTTACGGTGTGTGAAGGTCTGGGTTATAGGAAATGAGGGAGCCTCTCTGTATTAGTAAGGAGCTGTGGTTTTTGTGTGGTCCAGGCCATTCCCAGCACTCTCTGTTCGGACACTGGGATCAGGGGCCCTCTCGGCTCTGTTGCACCTGCGCTTCTTTCGGATCCTTCAGGAATTCACTGAAGCCTGTAATCGGCTTTATGAAGCTATTCACTGGCACGGCTGAGTGAGAATTCGCAGCCCCATAAGCGCCGCCCGTGTGAAAAGGAGCAGGAGGCCGGGTGCTCGCAGAATCAGCACTGCCAAATTCCAGCACTTGCTCTCTCTAACTATCACATTCATGAACTGAACTGACAGAGTAAGGCCAAAAGTAACTGCCCAAAGCAACGTTTTACCCTGGCGATAACACATTATTACTGACAATAAATACTGCGAGAATTTTTATTTAATCATCTGTTGCTCAGGAAACTGTCAGATCTTCTTCAAAAACGTTGTTTATCAGTTCTAATATTGCTTTCAAACTATGTCTGTAGAATTGTTTTAAAAATATAGTTGCCTCAGGAATAGCATATTCAAACAATTTCGCAGTGGTTTTCCCCAATCGGAATTGTGACATACTGTTTCTTGTTCCTAACTCAATCTAACGGCTTCATGTCCTCCCCATTCCATTCCTCTCTATTTCCCCTCCCCCACTGCGTTCCCCTCCACCCAGTTCCATGTTGTCCTCTTCCGTGTATTTTAGAATTAGGTTTATTGTCACATGTACTCACATGAGTACAGTGAAAAAATTACGAAGTCGCCGCTTATGGCGTTGTGTTAGGTACAAAGGTACGTAGGTACAGATTCTTAGGGATAAATTAGAAAAATAAAGAAATAAGAAAGCCAGTATTATAGACCTTCGTGCCATCTTACGTACAAAAGGTATCTTGGTATAAAATCTTAGAAATACATTTCAAGAATAAAGAAAAAGCAAGTTCAGAATTACAGTCTTTCCGAGCAGAGAAGACGGAGTAGAGTCCGCGCTGGCCTGCAGTCCCCACCGGGTCTCGCCTCTGTCCACTGTATTTCCCACTCACATGTTCCCACATCAATCTGACTTCCTTAATAACAAGGCCCAGTTACAAACTATTCTGGGATGCTGAGAGATACAGTAAAATGAATCAAACCCCGCGCGATAGATGTATCATGTAAATCAATAGCTTGCGGTCTCAAAATTTTACACCTGACATTTCGCCTCTTTCCGGTCTAAATTTCAATGGGAAACAATGGCTCGGCATAATCCGAGACAGACAAGCCTTGTGGTAGAATTCTGCTGCTCAGACCCGCATCTCTAACTCCTGGGCCGTGGCTCAGGTGAAAATATAAGATCTTCTCTCCATATTTGAGAAATGAGCCGAGAAATCATCTCTTGCACAACAACAACAAAAACAAAGTTGCTGGAAAAGCTCAGCAGGTCTGGCAGCATCTGTGAAGGAAAAAACAGGGTCCGGTGACCCT
>NW_025966070.1:7501-14041 GCF_021869965.1 Rhincodon typus | reverse complement strand
CAAATCTTTGTGATAATCCAGATGGAGGATTTATTCAACGTCAGATTACGTGGGTCAACATCCTGAACTCCTTGTTTTCATTTTCAACACGCGCCATATTTGCTACAATGACACGTCTGCTGCCGAAGCTCAATCCTGTTTCAAAAAGTCCGACTTCATGAGGTGCAGGTCTTTTTTCGAAAAGCTGATCAAGCGACCTGGCAAAACCAAGAGTTTGCCTGGCATTTGAATCCGGGACCACTCACATGCTAATTGAATGCAAATCCCCAAGCAAGAATCATACTTCTCGACCAACGAGCCAGTAAAACCCTTGCATGTCTGGAGCGGAACCAGACGTGAAGCAGAATTCAGTTTCAAGAACATCTTCTCATTCTGTGTGTCTGCTCCCGAGACAGTATTGTTAATCCCTTGCCCTGGGACCGAACACTCTCCACTGGTGGATTATGAAACCATTTTCTTCCACTTGCAAACAGTGCTGAGGGAGGGAAGCACGCATGCGCTCTTCTGATCTCTCAAACACGTGCTTTATTCGCATGAGCTGGAAATTAGCAACTTTGGTTGCGAACTTCCTCCAAATGTCTGTTTTCCAAGACAAAGACAAAGAAAGATGCCCAGTTGCTGGAAAAGAGAGAAATGGACACTGGAGACTCTTCCGTCAGTAAAATCAACATGAGTTCCATTTGTGCAGCCTGTTTGGTGTTCAGGATTCGTCTCCATACAGCAATCCTGCAGAAAGACCTTTTCAACGCGGGATCAGTTTGTTTGCTGTGGCTGGGCAACAGTTAATATCTGACAGTAACAGTCTCAAATTAAGAGAATCCCAGTGAAACTCTCACTCATGGCGTCATTCCTGTGCAGAAGGAAGCCGTTCAATTCATCGAAACCACGGCGACACCCAGTCACTTGTATCTCTCTGTCCTTTTTTTCAGGAACGGTGATATCCGTCCTAATAATGGTATCTGTATTGTGATGCTGTCTTCGATGAGCTGATCGTTGAGTTCATTTGATTCGATTCGCTTTATTACTGTCATTGTCCTCTTGTTATTCACAACTCCCCGTATCACATGAAAGACGCTGCTGCCTGAAACAGCATGCAGATTTACCACAGGGCGCCCTGTGTTTCGAACACACTGCAACTAATGTGTTTCAACTTCACTGGCTTTTTATGGAGGTTTCATTCAACGTCGGTTGGCATGGGCAAACATCATGAGGCATGTTTTGCTTTGCCCTGTCAGCCGCAATGGCGCCTCTATCTCATCCCTCCTTCGGGAAGTCCGACTTTATCAAACACAGCCTCTTTTGCAGAAAGCTGATCGGCGATTATGGCAAAACCGAAAACCAGTGATCGTCGGGGATTTGAAACCTGGACTTTTCGCAAATTCACAATCCCCAAAGCGAGAATCACGCCCCGAGACCGGCGAGCCATTGCCAGAACCGTACAGCAGGCTATGAACCAGCTGGAACTTTCTCAGTGTGAAGTACATTTCATCTTGCTCCTGGGATCCAAAGCAGCCAAGAATTTCAAGAACATCTTCTGATTCTGTCTCCCTGCACTGGACGCAGTGTATAAAATTCAGGCTCACTGTGAACGTGGAGAGGGGCTGTCACACTGTGGTTTCTGCACCTGCTGTTGAATAAAGATCACTGCAACTGTGTCCAATGAGAGGAAAGGAATAGCTGTTTTTTGGAAGCATTACTTTATGAAATCACTGTCACTCTGTTATAACAGAAGAGGAGCTGGAATCTGCTGATAGATTGAATCACGAATTTGGGTGTTCATAGATTAAGTTGTAAAATATCAGGATAATGATATTAACACCGCGCTCTCACCAGCTGAACGAATCGGCTGCCCTGAGGGAGGCGGCCGTGTTTTAACCCCATGATGAACAATTTATGTTTTACTTCTCGCACTGGGGGAGCTGAGAATTTACCCAAACAATGCACAACACATACTTGAACTATTGTTCCCATGTAAATCTGAGAGGTAATCTTTGAGAGCAATCTAAAACAACAGGAAAGAAGATTTTGGTCAACATGCATCATCACCAACAACCTCCGTCGTAATATAGTGTTTAAGGGAAGTAATTTGCATATGAACAGCGTGCGCAGGATGTGATTTAAACACGCAACTGTCTGATCTGGAAACAGATGAGCAAACTTTATACCACAAGCTCACACGTGCACTGCTGCCGTACAGGATTAAGGGAAGTGATCGCAACATCATGATTTTAAACTATAATTGGCAAAGGAGGTCAAAGGGTAGTGCTCATTTTCTGTTAAATCACCACAACGCTTCTGTCTCTCTTCATTCCTCTTCTTTCTCTCTCTGCCTGTCTATCTGTCCGTCCAATTCCTCCATTTCGCTCTTCTCTACGTCATGGTCCTAACTTTTCTTTCCTCCTCCTCTATCTTTTTCCCTCGTACATCATGCTCCGAATTTGCAGGACACCGGGAAGATACGTCACAGGGCGAATCCAGGACTTATTCTGGACACTTATTCAAATGCAACAAGACAGAAATGATCTGAGAGAGAAGAAACAACTGACGACACTCCAGACCCTCCTTTGGGTATTCTTCAGTAAATTCAGCCGCCAACAATAAATATTTTTCCAATTTCACGAAGAAAACTCACCATGAATATCATTAATACAAATATAGAATTCCAAGAGTAGCTTAATTTGAGGCCAGACACGGATGTGTCTGAGATTGTAAAGGAGAAATAAAAATACCTGGAGATGTAATTACATTTCATTGAATGATTCAGCACCACGTGACCCACGACTATTTCATACCCATGTTCAAGGAGTCAGCATCATCATTCCGTCACAATAGTTGAAGGCCATCGCCGCTCATGTCATATGACGTCATGGTGCAGCTGGAAGCCCCGGGAAGAGTTTATTAAAGAAACCTCACTGAGAGTCAGACTGTCCTGTGTCGGGAAACATTTGGATGGCCAACCGAAATTATTTAATGTGATACAAAATCTCCAAATTAAACAAGTTCGAGGCATCCTCCTTTCTTCTCAGTTAAAGTTCAGCACCCATCAAGCTTGATAATGATTACTGTGGGCAGTTGATTAAAGTCCGAAATGATCAGACACGATGTCAAAACCATTTAAATAGACCAGCCCCGCGCCCCAGCTTTGAATTACAAAATCATTGTTTGATCACCCGACCAATGCCTAAAGCAAAGAAGTTCACATGAAATCACAGCCCGATTACAGCAAATGCCTCCATGATGAATGCCCCACATTTTATTTTGGAACAGTAAAACTGATAAGAGGAAAATTGTCATTGTGGTACTTGCAATATGAAGTCTGAACTGGCTGACACCTGGTTTCCTGGATCTTACAGATTGTTTCATGTCAATCTCTGTATTGCATTTCGTCAGCACGTTCTTTTGTAAACAAAAAAAAAACAGAAACAACTGCAGATGCTGTAAATCAGGAACAAAAAGGAAATTGCTGGAAAAGCTCGTCAGGTCTGGCAGCATCTGTGAAGAAAAATCAGAGTTTGGGTCTGGTGACCCTTCCTTCCGAGGGAAAAACAGATACTTGATGAAAGACAGAAAGATAATGTGCCAAAGATAACTTTCTGTACTGTCAGACTTCAGCAGTTGCGGCTCCGTGGTGCAATGGCGAGTTTTTTGGGTTTCTGAGGGCTTATTAACCATGTTATTCAAGCATTGTGGGTTTGTGTCCCACCAGAGTCAAGATTTAGTTCACGTTTGATCGGAGTCAATGATAGTATGCAGAAGCCGATTCATTGTCACTTCCTGTTGCCCAGTCCATACTGCTGACAAGAGGAAGTTGGTCAGATTTTCAGGGCAAGCTTTCTGGAAATAAAACAACAAGTTACTGGAAAAGCTCAGCAGGTCTGGCAGCTTCTGTGAAGAAAAAAAATCGAGTTAACGTTTCAGGTCCAGTGACCCTTCCTCAGAATATCATTTAAAACATGATCGGACCAGAATCAGCTGCTCACCCGACAAACCTGCGCAGTTTGTGGAGAAGCCCAACTAGTTCGCAACACAAACCTTCCCTTCCACAGTCAACTTGTTATTTTCGATTTTTTTTTTGAAGATGGAGATCGCTAACTCTCTGATATCCAATTGCAGACAGGGTCGTGTGGATGGTGTGGGGAAAGTCATTGAAGTGATAGGTCAGCCATGACTGTATCGAATCGTGAGGCTTGTTGTTATTTTTCAGCGTTATTGTTGGCGGAGAGTTTTAAATAACATATGAGGACAATCTCAATTGACACCACTGAATATCAATTCATTAGCTTTGCTCCGCCGCTCTCACAGCTGGAATGTTCCAGCTTCAGGCCAGACAGTGGAAGATTTATTGCAAAAAATAAATCAGTTCCTGTGACTTTCTGCACTGACTACATTATTTACGAGAATTTTGTAATTTAGGATTCTGTAATTGTCCACACTGAATGAAGTGCAGGTCATTAACATCTGCCAAGAAGAGAGGTAATCCCAAGATACAAACCTTGGGACAATATTATGCACTCTCCTCGAACCTGGGAAACAATTTCTCACAAAAAAAAATGTTACTTCCCCGCTATCACGGAGCTTTTCATTCAATCGGGTTCAATTCCTTACAGAATTCGACTCAACAGATCTCGTCACTAAGTAATTTATTTATTTGTGTTTAGCTCATGCGAACAGAATGTCACAGTGGGAGCGAGCTGGGCCCATGACCCAGAAGTCAGACCATACTCTGGAAACCGTCCTGTGCTGTTTATCATTTCACTAACAACAGGGAGAAGTATCTGCTGCTCTGCAAAGTTTACTCAACAGTTTTCAGAAACAAGGCAAACACAGTCTCAACTGCTTCCTGCTACAGGTAACTGAATCAATGTCTCAAATTGATTTCATCGTCACACGGGCCAAGGTTGCAAATGCTGAAAATATATACTAGTCGACACCGTTTGCTCTCACACATCCCTTTTCTCTCCAGGAGCTGTCAGGATGATGGACTGTGATGCCTTTTCCCATTCTCTGTCACTCCGGGATGGTGTGAATAGTAAGATCTATTCTCTGAGCTGAGAACAACATGGTGAAGTTTAAGCATTTCAGGTGCAGCGTGTCTGAGAGACAGGACTCCCTGGAGTAACAGCCCACGCTGTTTCAGGTCGCAGCGACCTCCATGTGACATCCAGAAAGACACAGATGCAAATCCCCTTTATTCTCCTTCCGAGCAGCTCTGCATTTTTCGCACTGTCTCAGATGCAATAATTTGGATGAGGTTCCCAACAGAATTTTAGTTGCTGTGAATGCGCTATCTCTCTTTTTCACAGCCTTCCACATTTTCCATACCTCCCACTGCCACCACCCCACTTCCCTGCCCCGCAAGCCCGTGTTTGGCAGGGAGCTGAAGAGCACATTCGTGCTGTTCTCCCTCAGAACTGCCAGCCAGTGGAAGATGATTTACTGCAGCCGCCATTGGAGAGGGGCCGGTCCCGGGAGGACGGAGCTGACGCAGCCTCTCGGGAGCAGGTGGTCAGAATGGGAAGAAGCTGTTATTAAAACTCAGTGCTGCTTTCATATCCCGAAGCAACGGGAAAATTCTTACTTTACAAGAAATCTCACCTGATTTAGTGTTAACAGTTCTGTGCTGTTGCTGGCTTATTGGTCTCGGAGTATGAATCCTGTTTCATGTGGATTGGCATAAATAAGGGCAGCTTTCGCTTTTGAAGCGTGGGCGATTCCGGACGTTCAGTATCTCCAATCTTCATTAATGAGGACTGGTTTCGATGAGATCGAGATCCCTCAGTCTCTCGATGTGAATATATCACGTGTGGAGAAGCAGGAAGCAAGTTTTAAGAACATCTGCCAGTGGTCAACAGACCACATCACGGGTGGTGAAAAGTCCCACATTAACGCAACTCTCTTTATCTTCTCTGTTCGAAGATTCCAGTTCCCTAGAAACAGTTTCTCGCTGTCTCCTTCATCCAAACACTTGCGCCATCAAATCTCCATTTAATCCTCAAAGCCTGAAACAGAACAATCCTGGCCCCTGGAATCTCTCCACAAAACTGAATTCCCTCATTCCTGCGCATGATGAAGCCGGAGGATTGCAACGAGATTTTGGTGGAAAAATCAGTTGGTAGGTGGAAACATGGAAAGGAAAAGAAAAACAAAAACTCAGTCTCCAGCTTTGCGAATCTTTCAAAATCTTTTGTGATCCAAGTGGAAGGAGTTGATTGAATTCACTAATGGAGAGAACCCAATCCCGGGGAAAGGACAAACAGCACCGGCCCGGGAGCAGGGAGACAGAATGAGAGGAAAATGTTCTTGAAACTGTTTGCTGCTTCGAATTCCTGGAGCAACGTCCGAGTTACTTCTCTCTGAGCAATTCTCAGCTGGTTCAGAGCTGGGCAAAGCAAACAATGGGAGCGGCTCGTTGGTCTAGAGGCATGATTCTTCCTTAGAGTATTGTACAGTGTTGGCACGTGTAAGTGAAACATGATCAGCACCGGACTGCAGGGAAAATGCACAAAGCCGAGCGAGCCGCGTACAAGGTGTTACAGTGCA
>NW_025966070.1:5136-7001 GCF_021869965.1 Rhincodon typus | reverse complement strand
TTTTAGAAGCAGGAAAGGCGCTGTAAGGTAATCTATTTTATCCCAAACGATAATCAAGCTAACATGTAACAAAGAACTACTGATGCTGGAAATCTGAAACCAGATAAAAGCGAATTGATAGACAATCTCAAAAGGTTATTGTTGTTGCTCTCAATAAAGGTTGTCCCAACCGTTACATTCCGTACTTGTCATTTGTCTGTGAATGGTAACATTTCCTGAATCGTGTACAGTGACATTCAAGTTTGTCTGAACACTATAAATAGCTGTTCTTTCATGACCATCCCGTTCTGTGTTTTAACATCACGTAAGTTGACAGTTTATCTTACTTTCCCAACTATTTCTAGCAATCCCATTCGTGATTACGATGTGGAAGTGCTGATGTTGGATTGGTGTGGACACCATCAGAAGTCTCACGACACCGGGTTACAGTCCAGTGGGTTTATTTAAAATGACAAGCTTCCGAGTGCTGATCCTTCATCATGATAAATTATTACTTCATTGCAACAGTACTTTCTACAAGAAAAGAGGACAATGAAACAAGACTGATCGATGACATCAGAATGTAGGAACCTCGACATTGCAGTGACCACAGTGTGACTAAGTTTCACGTATACTTTGAGGGAGGGCAGTTTGAATCTAAGACGAGCGCTTTATACCTAAATAAAGACATTGGAACGGCTTGAAGTGAGGGATGGCTGAAATGAAGTGGAAGATTAAGTTAAGAAATTGTTCAGTGCAGACGCAATAGCAGAGATTTAAGGAAATAATCCAGAATACACACACAAAAAAAAACCCTCCAGTGTGTCTTTGTCAGTTTTCCATCGGTTTTGAAGATGAGCACGCATATTTTCAGCCGACTCTGGATTCACAATCCCATTGCGTCACAACACCCAGAAGGTAAGGGTCAGGTAAATGACATGCAGAAGGTGCAAAGTACCTCCACGGCACGCACAATGACAGATAAAGTGCTAAGGAAGCATGCAACACATTGAGATGGAGCGTACTTATTTATGTGAAAGGCTTTTGTATATAATGCCTATTACATAAAGACTTCCATCACATTGGAAAAAAAATGAATTTCCGACTGTGTAACTCTGATGAACAGCTAAATATTTTCCTTGATACAGCAAGACGCTGTCAGGCAGTGATATACTACCTTCTGTAACAGCGTGGTCTAGTGAAAGCATGCTGCCCATCAACCGGAACTCAATACATCAGAGTTTTCCAACGTACTGAAGAATGCATTTACTGCTACTGCCGTCACCTGTTACCCGATATCACCTGAGATTCCCGCTTCCAGTAAACACTTCAAACCCGGACAAATCTATCATATATTTCACATAGCTTTTGTCCCCAACTAAACTGTCACAGGTTTGATGAACCGATTGGCCTTCTCTGGCTCGCTCACTGTGGCATGACCTAAATGGTAAAGTGCATTGTGTCTGGTCCACAGAATACCATGCATTATTTCCCCACGCCGATTCAGACAGCGCTGTCCTCCCTGTGACATGTACATGCTGTGTAATATTTTGTCGTGCAATGTGTCCCGCTGTATCAATATCACCTTTGTCTAACTTCCTACATTCTGCTGGTCAAACACTGATTTCACTCAGAATCACAAATTTATCACAGTGCAGGTGGAGGCAATGCAGCCCACCTTAGCTCTGCCGGTTCTCCACAATGAGGAAATGGGTCATTCTATTGACTACTTCCTGTAACTCTGCATGTTGGTACTTTTAACGTAACCATCGAATTCGTTTTTCAATAACACGATTGAACCTCACTCTTTGTTGCAATCAGTGATTACAGTGATTACAGACTCGAACCACTCCCTGTGTGAAAATATTTTACCTGATGTCACTTTT
>NW_025966070.1:291-4636 GCF_021869965.1 Rhincodon typus | reverse complement strand
TGATTATCTTTGCTGGTTATTTATCTTGTGAATGTTACTATTACTGCTCATGTCCCCGCTAACAACACAACACAATGGTGAATAGCCTTACTAAGCAGTGACAGCTAAGGCACTTTTCCCCTCTTTAAGCGACTGTAATATGGACTCTGATGTTCTCGGGGACATTAACTGACATTGAAAGGATTGTGGACAGAGCTGCACTGTCTTTGCTGTTGCCATCATCAGGAACAATAAAACCTTATTTCTTGATCGGGAATCGAACGCAGGCTGTGGTGGTGAAAATGCCGAATCCTAACCATTAGATCACCAGGGATGGTAGCCTGGATGTGTGCATCTTTTCTTCATGACACAGCTTCTGACATTTTCTTTCTATGACAGGTGTTTCTCCTCCAAAATGATTGAATCATTGTGTTTTTACAGTACGGAAAGAGGATCAACATCTCAGTTTTCAGTCTTTGCCCATAGCCTTGCTTGTTACGAGGCGATGGACCAGCTGTTTGAGTTGTTCACGTTACCTTGGGGAACTGGACCACATTTTCACACTCAGAGGGTAACACACAGACACATTTCTCAGAAGGTGACAAAGGCCTCAGCAGAGACCAACGCCCAGAAAGTAGGATTTCACCCATTTGGTTTATATTGTCCCACTTCACACTTCAATACCAGAATCTGATTACAGCAGTGAAAAAAAAAGCATTCGGCCGCTCCCCTTACCGTATTGTTCCCCCATTGTTTCCTGGTCAACCTGCAGTTTATAATACCTCACCTCACCTAACTGCTGGCCTGTGGAGGAAATGACATTGTCATAATTTCAGACGATATTGAAAGTGCTCCTGTGGATGTTGGATACAGCAGTTGTACAAACATTCTCATATGCTCTCGTTAGAAGTAAACTAATGACCGCTGCTTGACAAGACCATTGCTTTCAATACTGCACTACAGAGTGAAGACTGTGCCCTGTAAGGTAGGGTTTCATGCATTAGAAACTGCAATGTAATAGATGACGGGATAGTCTGTGCATTATAAACCAAGACAGTGTGAAAAAACCGAGATAGAGCCGAGGGGATCATGTGCATAAAGATGAGAGATGCAATGTTGAATCAGACAGTGACCAGGTCGTTACAGATACAGAAGTCTTCCCTAGTTGTCTACTGATTAGGATTCAGTGCCTTCACTGCCATGGCGTGTTCATGGTTCAAATTTACAATAATAAATATGAAATATTTACTGATCTTTAGAAGAAGAATTATGTCGTGGACCAGTCAGTATCACTTCACTCCATATTACAGTTCTACATTAGCAATGTCATTTGCAATTGCCTGACGTGCAATTTGTTTATGACAAGAACAAGGGAGGTCAGCAAAAGTGAAGGGCAATGGTGGTTTGTGAGAGTTGACTGTAGGCGTAATGGAGCCAGGCTCAATGTGGGCCCTGAAGACTGGTTTTTCCTGTTTACCCTGGTATACAGATCACTCCGGAACAACCAACCACAATGACTGTCCCTTTGTTTGCTGCCCTTTGCACATCTCACCTCGGTTCAGTGCCCCGATGGGATCCACACATTTTTAAGTTGGCAAATATTACTCCGGTCAGTTTTGCAGCCTTATATTAACATCATGCATTTTAGGAGTAGAAAGAGACAACTCAGCCCATCAAGTCTGCTCTGCTCTTAAATGAGCAGATAATCCTAATCTGATAATCCTGAACTGCACTTTCTTGATTTTCCCCACAACCTTTGATACCCTTGAAGATGTAAATCTTTCGATCTCAGCCTTAAATATACTTAATGGCCCAGCTTGACAACGTTCTGCTGTAAAGGAATCGACTGTTACACAAACATCTGAGAGAATAAATTTTACCTCGTTTCTGCCTTAAATGTGGACCTCCATTCTGATATTAGACTCTCCATTTCTTGACCGTCCCAGAATGGAACTAACCTTTCTGTATCCAATCCATTACTTCACCTGTATGTTTCAACATGGAGCATTTTTGTAGGACTGTTTCTGAGCAGATGAAAGCAATGGATTTCAGTGTTTCTTCCCATTTAATTGATCTCTGATGTTAAACTTTCACTGATTCTGATAGAGATACTCTCTTTGCTGGTTTTAATGCCAGACTTTCATGTTCATGTTAAGAATTTGTACAGGAACAATTAATCCTCACTCCCTGACTGGAAATCAATCGAGAAAACAGCAGTCAGAGTGCTGAATCACAACTACCAGAGCACCAACGAAGGTGCATGCAATGCTTGCAACTTCTCTTGTTGGCAATGCTTTTGAAACTTATCCTTTGCAAAATGACAGAGATTATTCTGTGATATTATATCAATGCCAGCCATTAAACATCTCACTTGTAAATCCAATTTCCGGCACTTGGTTTTGTGTGTTCTGACGTTTTAAGTGCTCATCTAAATAGGTATTCAATGTCTTGAGGGCTTCAATGGAACAAAAACAGCCCTTCTACCAATGACAGGAAACATTACTATTTGCTGGAACACGAAATCTACAATTTCCTCCTTGAAGACAGTTCTGAAAACCAAACTCTTCCTCAGAGCCATTTGCCAGTTTTCCTCAAGATGCCAGTAATTTGAGATTATATCTGTCTGGTTACAGCTAATGACTTTCGTTTTCAAACTCTCTGCTCACCCGAGGATTGTTGTCCCTCAGGTTAAACCAGCATCACTTTTCTCTCTCTAATAATGGCCCAGAACAAGTATGGCAATATTAGCTTTTAATGCGCGGCTCAGTGTCAGATTTTGTGATATTGTAAACATGGGACTCACAGGGATATTTTATTCTTTATTGTATGCATTATATAGGTCAGCTGTGCTTGGAAGAGATAAACACAAAGATTGTTTGTACACGTAGTGACTTATTAATTAAAAGTCTACAATGCCGGCTGCATTAACCCAGAATTCCGAGCACTGGTTAACATCCCCTATGAACGGGTGACTTATCGCTGCGCATGCACAGACACACCGTGGCTCAACCATGGCATGGCGCATGCGCGCTCCGAGAGATCCTGAGGAGCAGTTGTCCTTTTCCTCGGCTCCACAAAAGTTAACAATGAAGCGGAGCAGAGCAGGCGATGCGCCGGCCGGTCGACGGGCAGGGCTTCTGAACCACTTTGTGGATGCGCTAGACTCCGTATAAAGATAATATTGCCCTCGTTTCATGAAACTGGACAAATCGCTGCACCCTCTGAGGGGCAGGCCCCTGTTATCTTTAGCCATCTTTGTATGGGGCAAAGGGCGACCGGGCGGTCACCCAGGGCCAGGGGAGAGAATATTGTGCTTCGGATCGGGACCCGAACCATCAACTTTCCTGCTCCCCTGATGCTACCTCACCTGCTGTGTTCCTCCAGCTCCACACTGTGTTATCTCTGACTCCAGCATCGGCCGCTCTTACTGTCTCTGACAGAACGTTGTGAATGTGTCTCCTGGACGAGGAGGGATGGAGTTTATAAATTACTTTTACAGGGAGTGAGGAGGGGAGTATTTACACACAGCAACTGAAAATCATAGAAATATTTGCTTCATCTGAAATTCTGTCCCGGACTGACTGAGATGGCTTTTGTAAACTTATTTTACAGCATGCTGGAAGAGGATTTGCTGACTGGGAACTCAAATCAAATGATATGCCAAGATCTAACCATGCTACTTTATCCTTTATTGATTCAGCACTGGATATGATTGGTCTTTGATTGTAAGTAGTGAGTGAAATAAAAGTTAGAGAAATTTCCTTCTTTACATCTCCCAGAAACTCTTAATATCTTAAATCTGTGTCTCTAATACTATCAGCAAATGGGAACAGCTGCTCTTTATCTGCCTTTTCTAAATCTATCATAAACCGAGACACCTTTATCAAATCTCACGACAGTCTCCTTCGCTCTATGCAGAGCAACTTCAGTTTCTCCAACCTGACCTTACAACTAATATTCCTCATTCCTTGAACCATTCTGATCAACCCCAGTCCTGACAAAGAGTTTCAGCCTGAAACGTTGACTTTCCTTCTCATTGGATGCTTCTGACTGACGATGATTTTCCAGCTCCACATTTATTCATTCTGATCAATATCCTTTTAAATCTCCCTAAAGACGCTCACATCTTTTGTGTTGATCACTTGTTTGTGGATAATCAAATTCACTGTGTTCATGTGTGTGATCTTATCACACAATCAATTGCTCAGTAACATCACCGTGATTGCTGGGTGAGAGTTTCCGCTGACCCCAGTCCTTCTGATTTCTTTTGATCTGCAGATTTTGGCATTTGATTTTAAATTTGAAAACACTGAAATTGTTTCAGTGTTTTTCACCAGTATCCTGCATGATTCAGCTCGAGTGCTGT
>NW_025966070.1:0-191 GCF_021869965.1 Rhincodon typus | reverse complement strand
AGGTGCAACTGTCTTCGGTGTTTTATGGTTATTTCCATTGACATCGAAATGAGTTTTTTTACAGCTGAACATCCGCTGACCATTTGCTGCTGGCAATTATCCTCCCTTAGTAGCTCCCACGGTGCTGTTAGGTGAGGAGTTATTCACCAAGTGATGAAGAAGGAACTGTGATATATGTCTAAATCGATGAC
>NW_025966069.1:45856-70474 GCF_021869965.1 Rhincodon typus | reverse complement strand
AGGGAGGGAGAAGGGAGGGAGAAGGGAGGGAGAAGGGAGGGAGAAGGACTGCCAGTAAGCCAGAAGTGAACTGACTATTAGAAATCATGAGTGAGTATTTCTAAAGTGGAGTCACTATCCACTTTGTTTGACCCTTGCATAGTGAGGTAATTTAATTTATGGAGTCTCTTTCCAGTATTGAATGGGACAGAAAATTTGGTTTAAAACGGTGTCTGCTGGGACCACAACAATTTGTTGAGTACTTTTACTGGTCATGACGATGAGTAATCAATTATTTTGAATTATGCATAATTAAAACTAATTAAATTTCAGTGTAAAATGGTGCAGAATCCCATTACAGTGCGATCTTTGCACTTCTGGACATTACCCAAGTGACACTAAAAAGCAGCTTATGCTTGAAACTAAAGGTTTTATTTTCTGCATATACAAGGTACCTTTGACATAGAAATATGTAACACAGTTCAAAAGACAACTATTTCTTAATATGCTTCAAATTGCCTTTTAGATTTCCTTCACCTTGGTCTGACTGCAAGTGGTTTAGGGAATGCAGCTGGAGAGAAAGCAGAGTGTCCCAAATTTAGAACTGGACTTGAAACATTAACTCTGCTTTTCTCCATTGATGCTGCCAGATCTGCCGAGGTCCTCCAGCAATTTCTGTTTTTGTTTCAGATTTCCAGCATCAGCATTTTTAGTTTGGTTTGTGTAAAATATCAGTTAAAGCATATTCTACAAAAATTTTAAATAATAAATGTTACAGAACTCATTTAAAGTTTTTCTTTAAGTACCTGCGTAATTTAGTAATAATTTAGTTTTCACACGTTCGAAACTCTTTTGCATCTGTGTTTTCTGGGACAAAATTCAGGAGTCTTTTTATTTGATTACATAGTTATTTTGAAATAAGTCTAACAACCTGTTCTATATTGCTGATCAATGATTTCCTTTCCATTTCCATGTTTCTTATTATTAGTTCCAATTCTTGCTTTGCTTTCAGCTCCTCACAGTACTGCAACTCCTTTTTTTGAAGCTGTTCACGGCTCTTTTCATATAACATTTCTGCAATCTTCCGTTTCTCCTCCTCTTGTTTCAGACTAAATCTTCATTCAAAAACATTAATGATCATTAGATACAAGAACTGTAATGTAAATAATATCAATACACTTCACAAATTCAATCAGATTCTGTTTTGTATACATTATACCGTCCCTGCGAGGATAACCAAAAAGCTTGAAAAAGGTTATTCTACAGATCATCATCCTACAAACAGTGGAGAATATTATTGTCTTATTAAATGACCCAAGATAACAGGCTTGTTTCTCCCCTATATTTCAGTGTAACTGATACCAGGATCATTACCAGTCTTCATAAGATGCAAAATGCTTTGGGAACATCTTCAAAGCATGAAAAGGCCCTATATAAATACAACTGCTTTCAGGAATTTGGAGGCATCTTGAAGAATACTTATTTGTCATTACCTTAACATTGCATAGGAGGAAAATGCATTTTCTACTGCTTAAAATAAATGAATGGGAAACTGCAGGGCTTTTGATATGCATTTATTTGGATATGAGGCACTTTTCTAAGGGTTGAGATTCTTAAATACCCACTATGTATTGTGCTGAGTGTACGGAGACTGAATCAATATTGCCTAAGCTAATGATTAATTTTGGATGAAAAATTTAATGGCACTCATCTATCATTTCAGTTTCTTCCAAAAGACAGAAAAAAGGAACTATTGTAAGAAGCGAACAAGTTTTTTTGATATCAAGCTTTATGAAATAATGACAAGCCTAACATTAATTGGTTAAGGAAAAAGGTGAATACAAATTTACATGAAATCAAGACAAATGCGAATGGTTTCAAATACATTTACTGACTAATGACAACAGTACACAAATTTGAGGGGGAGGGCTATATTTAAATAGAAGGAAGGCATCAGGTGGGAACCTAGCCAGCTTCTTGTCTCTGGTTTGGTAAAGTCCAGGGCAAGTCACTTGTGGATGGTCTGCAGCCAATTGATACCTTTAAGTTGGCAATTAATGCTCACTTATGGGTCACGTCTGACTATTGCTGGTGGACCTGTCACACAGAGGGCCTGAAAAGAAAATCCTTGTTGGTGTTTGCTTGAGGGCTTGATGTTAGGCACTCAGCGTTACATTGAAGGACACAGCAATGGGAAATGCAGACCATATGCTGAAAGCCACCTCCACTGCCTTATATCCTTGTTTTTGTTTTGATCCTTCTTCCACCCACAGTCACCCTTTGCTTGCATCTCTCGCTGATCTTGGTTGGTAGCTCTTAGGGAGGGTGGCATTTCTGTCCCTGGAATCCTTAATTCCAGGAAGGCTTGCCACTGGCCATTCAAGTGTGTTACTGGCACTTCATATGGCAGGGCTTTCCCAAGGGCAGCAACATAGGACTCTTACCAGCTTTATAGCCAGCTAGCAAGACCTTTGCTGTAACTCTGATTTTGGACATGTATCAAAACTTAAAATCGATCGAGATGTAGAAAACTATAACAAATAGTATATACTAGAACATTACTTGACACTATTAAAGTCAGTATCTCTCTCCATTTTCTGGCACTCCAGTTTGGATTTCATTTCTCTAGTTTTGTCCAATGCTTGATGGAGCTCTTTTCGTTCATTCTCCAGATATTTTACTTTTTCTGAAAGTAAGGCATAACGTTTCTTTTCTCGTTCAACTGCTCGCTCATATTCATGAACCAGATTTTGAATTTTCAGTAAACTTATGGAGTCTGTAATTGGAAAAAAGACATATTATAAAAATAAATTATTTCACTAATTCATTTGACAGAACATACAATTAATCAAAAAGTTAAAATTGACTAAAATCGACACCATGTATGATGCATTGCATTTATTTGTTTCTCAAGATAGGTCACAGAATGAAAATTTAAGAACAGATTGAATTCCAGCAGGGTAATGAAACGTCTGCGGAACAACAAACCAGCTCGGCAAGCCAACCAACCTCAACAGATTGAATTCCGTCACAAATAGACTTTTTTGTTTGATAATTTCTTGCATTATTCATACATATTTCTTACTTGCCTGGTATTAAGTTTTCAATTATAATAAAAATTCCATAATCTAGGTAAAAATTGAAGCTGGCAAGATTCATTCTTATTTGCTTATTGTAACCCCTCCTCATAATAAGGGGAACAAAGTTGAACAGTACCATCGGCCAACTTTGCATACAACGCACTAAGTCTCCAAATGAAAGCAAAATAAGAGAAAGAAGAAGGGTCTGAAGAAGGGTCTGAAAAAGGGTCTAGGCCGAAACGTCAGCCTTCCTGCTCCTCTGATGCTGCTTGGCCTGCTGTGTTCATCCAGCTCTACACCTCGTTATCTCAGATTCTCCAGCATCTGTAGTTCCTACTATCTCTAAGAGAAAGAGGATTCTGGATTTACCCTCCTTACCTATTGCCTCTGTATCCAGCTGTGCAATTAGCAATGGAGTATTCTTATACGCAGAACTAGGAGATTCTGATCCATCTGTACCAGTATCAGAGGACTGTGTGAGATCATCCAGATCATCAGAAATATTTACTGGTCTAGTGAACTAAGAACAGGTAAACAGAAAATTGGAATTGTGAACATATCAATAAAGTGAATAACTACTGTACAGTAAAACGTAGCATTGGAAACACTGAACAGGTTAAGTAGTAGTTGTGAAGAGAAAGACCTACTGTTTCAAATTAACGGCCTTTCAGTGGAATAGGAAAGTGGAACAGGGAAAAAAAGCTAATTAAAATGGCATAAGGGCAAATGAGGTGATAATGAAACAAGGACAGAAACCTGTTATTTGTAAGTGAATTATGTTTAAAAAAAAGTTTATCTTTACTATCATTCAGTTCTGAATAAAGTTCGTTGACCTGAAACATTAGACTTGCTTTTACTGATTGGCTTGAAATCCCTATATTTGTGGTCACTTACGAGTATAGGCCTGCATGCATGAGTAGCAGAACATCTGTAGGTATACTGTATAACACAGTTGTTTCTTGAAAAGCCTGCAGAGGATGGTGATGGGCAGGAGTTACTGCCATCCCCTCCTTGCTCTTGTACTCTACATCCCTTTTAATAAAGCTGAGAACACTGCATTCCTTACTTCCTGCTCTCTCTACCTGTCCTGACAACTTCAAAATCTGTGCACATACACAACCAAGTCCCCCTGAGCCTGTACCCTGTTTAGAATCAGACCTATTTTATATTGTTTTACAATGTTCCTACGACAAAAAGAGTATCACCTTATTCTTTTCTGCCACCTATGCACCAACTCCATCAACTTGTCAGTGCCCTTTTGAAGTTCCACACTACATTCCTCACAGTTAAAAATTCTTCCAAGTTTAGTGTCATCAGCAAATTTGGAAACTGTCACCTGCACAGCAAGATCGAAATCATTAAAATTTATGAGGAAAGGCAAGGGTCCCTACACTGACCCCTGGTGAACTTCACTACAAACTTTCCTCCAGTCCAAAAAAAATCCATTGATGATTACTCTCCACTTTCTATCACTCAGCCAATTTAGCATCCACACTGCCATCGTCCCTTTTATACCACTGCCTACAAGTTTCTTCACAAGTCTGTTATGAGGCACTATATCAAATGCCTTCTGGAAATCCACGCATACCATATCAAAGTGTGATCCTCATGAACTCTTTCCATTACCTCTTCAAAGAACTCCAACAAGTTAGCGAAACAAGATTTCCTCTTTATAAATCCATGTTGGCTGTTCCTAATCAACCCATAATCTTTCAGGTAACCATGAGATTCTCTCTCGAATAACTCTTTCCAAAAGATTCCACACTACCGAAGTTAAACAAATGGGTCTTTAATTGCTGCAATTATTCTTACAACTTTTTTTTTTCCCTGAACAAGGCCTTAATTGTGGCATTTCTTCAAACTTCTGGCACCTCCCCAGAGTCCACGGAATACTGAAATATTGTAGCCAGTGTCTCCACATGTTCTACCCTGACTTCCTTGAAAATCCTTGGATGCATATTTTGTCTGGCCCCAATGCCTTGTTAACTTAAGAGCCAACAATTCATTCATGACTTAGTAAATCCATCTTCCTTGTTAATTTCAAACCCTTCCAGTGACAGTTTCTTCCACTATCAGCATGGCCTGGGCAGCAACCTCATTTTTTTTGTAAAGACAGGTGCAAACTATTCATTTAATATCTCAACCATGCTCCTGCCTCCAGCTGGAAATCCCCTTTTTGGTCTCTGATCAGTCCTCTTTTAACCACTGTTACTGTTTATATGCCTATAGAAGACTTTGGGATTCTTCTTTATTAGACTGCTAGCCTTTTCTCATACTTCATCTTTGCGTTTCTTATTTGTTTTTCATCCCACAAACTTCAGTACTCTTGATTTTCAATTGTATTTTCTGCTTTATAGTTGTTAAAGTACAGTTTTTCTTTCCAATATTAATTTCTACCTCCTTTATCATCCAGGGAGCTCTGGATTTGTTTGCCCAACATTTCCCATTAGAGGAAATATACCTTGACTCTACCCAAACCATCTGCTCCTTGAAGGCAGCCCATTATTCAGTGACTGATCTTCTTGCCAACCTCTTATTCCAATCAATCCTGCTTAGCTTTGGTCTAGTCCAAATGAAGTCAGCTGTCCGCTAACTGGTTTTTCTTGCTCTGGGTTGTTGTCTGTCATTCTTCAACACTAACGTGAACCTTTGAGTCATATAGTAGCGAAGAGGTACTTCAGCCCGTCAAGTCTGCAACGACCTATTCACACTAATCCCACTCTCCAGCATTTGGCCCATAGCCTTGTTAAGTGTTAGCCTTGAGCTCTGGATTGCTAGTCCAATGAAGTTACCTCCCCTCCCAAATGAACATTTGTGTCCGGTGTAATTGCATGGCAGATTTAGTGTTTCATGTCAATTATATAAGCAATCTGACTCATTGGCAGCTAGAAACTGAAAGCAAAACTTCGAATACCTGAACATTTCAAGCCTGATACAAATTTCTGGCTATTAGCTCTTAAAGTTTATAAAACTGAATGCAATTGACTCTCAATTCACTGTGTGCAGTGTAAACCAATATATATTTTGAGCTGAGCTTCTGTAAATGCAAATTCACTATATGCTCAGAAGATAGACAATTACCTTTTTACTTGCAGATGACTTGAAAGGTCTGAAAAAGATATTTAAGGCGGCAGAGTGAACATTAAATTGTGAATCAAGTTCAAATGTAACCTGTTATGTCAAAAAATAACACAATTTATTTTGTTCATAATTTAGCAGAGGATGTTAAAAAGATTTTTTTCAACTTGTCATGGATCAGCGATAGCATTCTCACCTGAGTTTCATTCTAGAAGCTTAAGCAAAAATCTAGGCTAAATAACCAAGTCTTTTGTTTTCCAAGTAAACTCTCACATCTGAAATAAAAGGATTCAAAACTGCTTTCTGTTTTGAATGCCAACTAAAAGAGATGCTCTCACTTTCTCTACAAACAACAAATGAAACAGAAATTCAAGCAAAATTAAAATATGCAGCTTCTGCAAATACATTTAATCAGCAATAAAGTAAAATTGCAATACTGAGGGACAGAGGGATCTGAGGGCTCAGGTACATGAAAAATGAAAATTTAGTAGGCAGTTACAGCAAGTGATTAGGAAAGCCAGTGGAATTCTGGAATTTATAGCAAGGTTAATACAAAATGTAAAAGTAGGGGATGTTTTATCACAGACACAGAGGGCATTGGTGAGTCATTTATTGCCCAGAGGGCAGTTAAGAGTCAACCAGCTTGCTGGGGGTCTGAAGTCCCTCATAGGTCAGACCAGGCGAAGATGGCAGACTTTGTTCCTTAAAGGACATTGTGAGCCAGATGTTTTTCTTCAAAATGACAATTGACATTGTCACTGTTTGTTTAGTTTTTTTTTAAACTGAATTTAAATTTCACCACATTCCATGGTAAGATTCAGGATATGGCCCCAGAACATTACTCTGGAGTTTTGTATTACTAAGCATATTAACTCTATGCCATCACCTCCCTTTTCAGTATTGAAGCAGGTAATGGCGAGCGAAGAAGAACACAGATTAAGTAGAAAAATCAGCAAGTACGGAAACATGTCACCTTGAAATATATGATGCTTTATGGAGTAGAAGAATCAGGCAGTAAGTGAGAATAAAAAAAAGTTAGGCCATTCAAGAAAAGCACCAAGATAAGGCATCAAATTTTAATAGTCATTTTGTTCCATTTAAAAATAAAAGTTCAATACTCGTTTCTAACCAAGAGATCAACATATTTTGAGTTAAGATCTGTTTAGGTGAGTAATTTAAAACACAAAGTAAACCTCTCAGACTTCCTGAGTTCAACAACCTAACAACTCATCAGCCTTCAACGTCTGGAATTTTGTGACTCAAATAAATCCCAGTAAGCTTATGTTATTATTCCAGAGAACATTGCAAGAAACCTGTTCAGCTAAAACTTGTAAATTCAGTTTTTTTTTAAACCATTGTTATTTTCATTATGGATGTAATATCCAAATGTCTCACTGGAAATGACAAGTCCAAAAATTAAGAGAATCAATGGAAAATTGCTCTACTTCAGGAGATTATTCGGAATTCTGCGAGATGCTCAAATAGGGCTCCGTAATGAATGAATTAAATACTATGCATTTCATTTCAATTCCAGTAAAAATGCTTACAGACACAAAACCTCTGAGCTGGAGTAGACTCTTCAGCCCTTTGAGCTTGACCCATCATTCAATATGATCGTGGTTGTTCCTCTATCTCAATGCCATAATTCTGCTATCCCCCCAGACCCCTTGATGCCATTAAAGTTTAAAAACATATCTCTTTTTTGAATATAGTCTGAAACCTTGACTCTACAGCCTTCTGTGGTAGAGAATTCCACAGCTCATCAGCAAAATTAAAGAGCTGGTCATTGACTTCAGGAAGCAAGGTGAAGAGCAAGGGCATACCCGATGTCTACACCAATTGTGCTGAGGTGGAGATGATCGAAAGCATCAAGCTCCCAAGAATGATAAACACCCAAGTTGATGCTACAGTCAAGAAAGAAAAACACCTCTACTTCCACTAAGGAAATTCTGCTTGTCCATAAAGACTCATCGATTTTTATAGATGCACCATAGAAAGCATTCAATCCAGATGCAACACTGCTTGGTACGGCAACTACCCGGCCCAGGACCATTAAATACTACAAACAGTTGTGAACATAGTCCAGTCCTTCACACAAGCCAACCTTACATACATTGACAAAAACAGAAGTTGCTGGAAGCTCAGCAGGTCTGGCAGCATCTGTGAAGAAAAAAAATCAGAGTTAACATTTCGGGTTCAATGACCCTTCCTCAGAACTGCTTCCAGCAGCTTCTGTTTTTGTTCCTGATTTACAACATCTGCAGTTCTTTTGGTTTTTACCAATGTCCATTGACTCCATCTATACCTCTCACTGCCTTAGGAAGGCACGCAACATAATCAAAGACCCCTCCCACCCCAGTTATAATCTCTTCCAACCTCTTCAGTCAAGCAGAAGATAAAAAAAAAGCTTAAAAACACATACCAACAGATTCAAGATCAGTTCTTCCCCACTGTTATCACCCGAATAGACCTCTCAAATTTTAAAATTTAAATGCTAAAGTTACTGTATGTGCACCTTCTCTGCAGCCATAACATTGTATTCTTTGCTCTGTTCTATTACCCTAATGCACTTTGCATGGTATGATCTGCCTGTATCGCATGCAAAATAAAACCTCTGTACCTCGATACCTGTGACTCATGACACTTTGACTGAAGAAATTTTTCCTCATCTCAGTCCTAAATGGCCTACCTCTTAGCCCAAGACTGTGACCCCTGGTTCTAGACTCCCCACCCAGGAGAAACATCTGTGTATCTAGTTTGTTTAGCCCTATCAGAATTTCATATGCTTCAATTAAATCCCCTCTCAACCATCTAATTTCTAATGAATATATAGGACAGTCCTTGGTATCAGCTGACTGAATCTCTGCTGCACTCTTCTGCTTCCCTCCATTTCACCTGACGAAGGAGCAGCACTCCGAAAGCTTGCAATTTCAAACAAACCTTTTGGACTGTAACCTGGTGTTTTGTGACTTCTGCGCCCCTATCAGTGTCATGTTTAACTGCAGCAAGACATCCCCATTTCTGAATTTAAATATCTGTAACAAAGGCCAATATACCATTTGTCTTCCTAACTGCCTGTTGCACTTGCCTATCTACTTCATTGTCTTATGTTCAAGGACACCAAGATCCCATCAAACACTCAGATTTTCCCAATATTTAAATAATACCCTTCCTTTCTATTTAACTGTTATCTAATATACCATTTCTTTTTCAGAGTTTTTCCAATACAGTTTCCCAGATCTGTATCTACCTCTCTTGCCAGTCCCTTATTGCTTTTCTCCAATCGGGTTTCTACACTTCCCATGCTACTATAACTGCTCTCAGATTAATGAATATCATCCTGTGACTTGACTAATAAAGTATGTTATTCCCTCCTTAATAACCTCAACTTCTTTCCATCGTAAGGTCAGCTGATGACTGCATAATGTTAACTACCTGAACAACTCCTTAGAAACTGAAGGAGTCTGTGTCCAAATGCAACAAGACCTAGACAATATACAAGCTTGGGCTGAAAAGTAGCATCTAACATTCCTATCACACAAATGCCAAGCAATGACCATTTCCAACTCTCAATCCACCCACTGCTCCTTGTCATACAATTGCATTACCATCACTGAATCCCCCACTAACAACCTGGGGGTTACTACTGACCAGAAACTCAACTGGACTCACCACATAAATACAGTGGCTACAAGAGCAGGCCAGAGACTAGGAATACAGCATCAAGTAACTCACCTCCTGATTCCACAAAGCACTGTCTGCCATCTGCAAAGGCACACATCAGAAGGGTGATGGAATACTCTCCATTTACCTGGATGAGTGCAGCTCCAACAACACTCAAGAAGTTTGACAATCTGGGACAAAGCAAAGCAGTCTGTTTGACTGGCATCACATTCACAAATATTCATTCCTCCACCACTAATGTTCACTTGCAGCAGTATGTACTATCTGCAAGATGCACTGCAGAAAATCATCAAACGTTCTGAGACAGCACCTTCCAAACCTATGGCCACTACCATCAAGAAGGACAAGAGCAGCAGGTTCAAAGGAACACCACCCCCTGCAAGCTCCCCTCCAAATCATTCACCATGCTGTCTTGGAAATATTGCTGTTCTTTCAGACTTACTGGGTTAAATCCTAGAAATCCCGCCACAAAGGCACTGTGGGTCTACCTACAACACATGCACTACAGTGGTTCAAGGAGGCAGCACAGCACACCTTCAAGGGCAACTAGGACGGGCAATAAGTGACGGCTCAGCTAGCGACATCCACGTTCATGAGTGAATTAAAAAAAAAAAACTGAAAAAGGACCTTTGCCCAAGTCTCCTCTTGATGGTTCCACTTTATCTTTCCAATCATAGCCTGATTTTTTCTCCAGCTGTCAAAACATTCATCTATATTTGGCACACCTCAAGACTTAATTACTCTAATATTCTGCTGTCTGCCTCATTACTCTTCACAATTTCAGCTCGTCCAAAACACTGCTCCATATGCCAAATTTTATATCACTTCATACTCCACAAACCTTTTTGCTTACAATCAGGTTCCATCTCCCTTAATGTCTTAAATTTAAAATCCATTAATCAGCTCAAGTACCTAGAAAATAATATAATATATTTTCACAAGTGTATAATTATACAACTTGGAAAGAAAGCCTATCTGTAAAACAGACAATTTTACTAAACAGATCCCAGAAGAGTCATGCCAACCTTTGTGGATTTTGGCTGGTATTTGACTGTACTCATCTCAAAGAAATCACAAGAGATCTAAGCTTCAACGAACATTTCCATTGGCAAACAGAAACACCTTGACAATGTAGGAGCAAATTACTGTAGACGCTGGAATCTGTACCGAAAACAACAAATGTTGGCGATGACATCAGGTCAGACAGCATCCATGGGGAGACAGTAAGCTAATATTGAGTCTAGATGACTCTTCATTGGAGCTGAGGTGAAGTGAGGAGGGGACAGCATTCATGCTATAGTTTGGGGTGTGGGTAGTGGGTGTAGGGTGCTGGTGGAGAAAAGATGTTGATAGTTCAGGTTAAGTGATCAGAATGTGAGAATGGCAGAACAATGGTGTGTCTTCTGCCAGATTTGAAAGCAGAGACACTGGCATGGGAGCAGGGGACAGAAGACATGATTCTCGCATTCCATCACTTAATCTGAACTATCAGCATCTTTTCTCAACCAGCACCCTACATCCATTTCACTACCCCCAAACTAAAGCATAAATGCAGTCCCCTCCAAACTTCATTTCAGCTCTGACAGAGTCATCTAGACTGAAAACATTAGCTTGCTCTCTCTCCATGGATGCTGTCTGACATGCTGTGATCTCCAGCAATTGCTGTTTTCAGTACACCCTGACAATGGTCTCCTGAAGATGTGTCCAGTAGAAATAACCTAACAACGAGAACCATCTAAACTAATGGTGGAGACCTAACAAAAGTTCAGCAAATTAAACCCAGGGTGAAAAAAATGTCTATGAGAAGAAAGTAAGGAGAATGAGTCTGTACTCTTTAGATTTTAAAAGACTTGGCTGACTTGAAGATGCCACAGAGAACAAGGTAGTAAGGTTGGAACTCATTGTGAAGGTCAGTAGCAAGACTGCGGTACTACGTTTCTGGATGCAGCACTAGACAAGGTTTAGCGATCTAACTGGGGAGAAAAGTGGATGGAATAGCATATTCAAGAACACCTTAAAGTGCATCTTTCCCAAATTGCAACTCTACCTAAAATGCTAACTGCTGTACTTCATTCTTCATACCAATTTCCCTTTCAAGCGCGCTCATCCACCTGTCTGATGATTAGTATGGACACTTCGCTTCAAACTATTGCAGGTAAACCTAACCCTTAGTGTCATCCTCTGCAAATGTTGTCTCTGACCATTATCTACTCCATTGTTCTTGTCTCTTTACACATAGCACTAGAGAAAGCAGAGTTCAGAAGATGCCCCTACAGTCATCTCCATTCCTACTGTTGTAGAGACACTGGAGATGAATGAAATCTCAGTGAAGCTGACCTGCTGACAAATATCACACAACATGAAATTTAACATGCACCCGTATTGACTTGATGTCAGTAGCTCTGAAATTTGACAGTATGGAAAATGACAATTTAGCATAATCTTATCTTGACAGTTCAAATTTATGTCTTTTAACCCAGAGGCCCTTCATGTATCGTAACAGGTGTTGCAGGAGGAGGAAGACGACTTCTCAAAGAAAGTCATGTATTTGAAGGTCACTTACACACAGTACTCCAGAACAAATGCACGTGCCTTAGTAGTAGCAGCAAGGCAAGTCTTTGGATTCTCACATGGAATCTCCCCCAGTTAATTGATCTTCCTCTCAACTGCTCTTTGTAGTTTTGCATAGTCAGCCAAAATTTTATTGATACAATGATCACTGTTCCCTAAGTGTTCTAATACTGAAACTTGATCTACTTAGCCTACCTCCTTCTCAAGAACTAGGTCTAGCAGTGCCTCCTTTCCTGTCGAGGCTGAAAAATTCCAAGAAGTGTAGGAATGAGAATGGACATGGTAATCATTGTTAGTTGAAATAGGTGTTCCTCCTAAGAGGAAGTCGACAAATGAAGCCTGGTAGAACGGATCATGTAGCACAGGTAGAACAAGAAGAGTGGAGCTATCAAGACATTTGGAAGATAGGATGATCAGCAAACTTTTAACATTTCCTTTGAATTTCTGACGATTGCAGAGATGAGTAGGGTAATTGTCATGGCAGCAGCAATTTTGAAAAAGGATTTTTCAAGCCTCATAATTATCTAAGTTCCTTTCCTACCATTCGTTCAGGGAAAACTCATGATGGCAACGTGAGGGGATTGGAGTGGGAGTGAGAATATTAATTCGAAGAAAAATACAGAAAGCAACTTTATAAAAATCTGAAAGGGAGTGCACATGTTTTAGAAGTGGAAAACTGCATTCAAAACAGATACCAGATTCAATTTACACTTCAGGTCACTATTAGAAACACACAAACTCAGTCACAGAGATGCAAACATACAGACATGTTACTGCTTTCCAACTATTTTCCAGAGTAATTCTGGTAATACATTTAAGACTTTGGCTACTGGCATGTGCATTAATATTTGGGAAACTTAACCTTTCAATTGCTATCACGTCCACAGAAGTTCTGTTTCTCTATGTCAAGCCATTTGGTAAGTTTTCAGTTCACGCTCTATGATGCTGAAACAAACACTATTACAGTAATTAAGCTGACAATGAAACCAGATAACTCTATTGAGAATTTCAAATAAAATTTTAAGGAGGAATGCAATTAGTGCAGTGAATTCAACCTTATTTCAATGGAATGAAATCTCAACTGTCCACTAAGGGTGAGTGTAATATGAAAGACAGATCTGGGCAGTCTCCATTCAAGTCCAACTGAACAGCAATCTGCTTACAGCACAAATAAGTCAGAGTTAGACCCAAATGTTAACTTCACCCTTTTGCTCACAGACACTGACTGATCAGCTGTTTCCAGTATCTTTTGGATTACAAAACTGTTTCCAATTTGGCACCATTTTATAAACTCTCAAACTAAGCTAGTGCAAGAAATGGAAAATCTCATTAGCTCAACAGTGTTGGGGGTAATGCATTGTATGGCAACATAGTTTGGCCTTAACTTTGCAGATCTTTGTGTTACACCTGATCGAAGAGTATTTGATGCTAAGATTTTTGTCTAACAGAGAAAAAAAAATAGTTCTAAGGGCCAACCCAAACAAATCCCACTTTTCTCAACAGAAAATATTTTTAAAAATAAACAAACATTCTGATACTAATTGTTACAGCACATATTTTATCAATAACTTCAATTTTATATCATCATCTACACAGGTTAATAATTTCATATGAAAACAAACTTTTAAAACCATTTATTTTTCTTTCCTATTGGTGCCTGCTATCTAGATTTAAAAGCTAATCTTTTGACTTAAAAGTCCAAACTATGCAAAATGACCTGGCCTTATCCTAAAATTAATCATATTAAATATTTAAACTTTGGTAGGGCATTCTATTACATGGAACATGCTAATAGTTTGAATAGCACAATAAAGGATTCAATTAACTTTAAAATTAAAACAGAAGTTACTATCTACAAGGTGTGCTTAGCTAATTACTTTTAAAAGCAAAATTGATGCAGCACATCGTTTTGATTGTATCTATGTTGTCACACAATAGACTTGTCTTTTTGAAGTGAATCTGAAGCAGTAAAACAACTGGGGACTATCAGGAAATTACACTGCAGCTGTCAAACAAATTGCCATGTTGGTGCTAAATATCAATATTAAGTGAAAAAGATCCTTGTTATGATTATTAAAGTATTAAACCATACAGAATAATTAACTCACCCTTTGAAAATAGGTCTTCTTGTTCTGTCTTTCTTAACAAAATTTTCCCTTTGTGTTTCTTTGTCCAACTTCGAAGTTATATTGGTTTGTGACTGTTTCAATGAAGCTCCGCGTTCCTTAGCCAACTTCAAATCAAGTCTTTCGTTATTTTGCAGCTGGATGGATTTCTCATGCGGTAGTTTCTGCTTTATGCTCCAGCTGTTCTCATCTTCTGCTGATTCAGAATTGCCTAATTTATCATCTTTGTTTCTTCTTTGATTTTGAAAATGTTTATTTTTTTCTTCAACCTGAAAACATGCAAAAGGGTTTTTTTTTAAATGGTCAACAACCCTTACTTAGTAGCCAAAATCAGTCTTTAAAGTATTACTTAAATAATGCTAGTGTGATTACACAATGTCAGTTTCACAAATTTACTGTACTTTGCAATCAGTATCTACTCTAGAAGGTAGTCATACAAATCACAATGTTTCAATTCCACTTTGTGGAGTGTACAATAAATAAATTTCTTTCCCCTGTACCAACACACAGAGCTTGAGTGCATTAAAACTCCAACCCAACTAACCACCTCAAAAGGATTTTTATCTCATGCATTTAAAAAAATGCATCATGTGGCCCAAGACATCTTCTGTACAATTAGATATTATACTGTATTAGAACAGTATTTCAGAACATATCTCAAAGTTTGTGGGCAAACAAAATAGACTTGAAATTACATCATGAAGTACTAAATTCTGCCCATCATGAATGGGCAAAGATCTTAACCTGTTTAAAGCTAAATCTCAAATCGTACCTGAATTCAGAACTATCATCAAATACTGCGACATTTCAATAACAATTAAAGTGCCTAAAGTAGGATTTTAAAAAGTTACAGACATGGAGTTTCTGTTAAGGCAAATTCAGCAAAATGCATTCACATTGTGACTAATGCCCTACCAGTGTCGCCTGGGGAGTTACACCCACTAAATATATTTGTACAAGCCTGAACATAAATTTTTCATGAATAAGTGCATTTAGTGTAAATCAATTGTTGTTGTTTGGGGAGATGTCCAGGTGTAAGGTAAGTTACAGGAATTTAAAGTGCTACAATCATTTTTCATTTCATTCTGCCCATATTAAGTTAGTGCCTTCGTGAAAATTCATACAGATCTTTGCTCAGAGTGGCAATGCTCTTGTCTTTTTCAAAAATTTTTTGGTAAGATGTGGGCACTGAGAGTTGGCCAAACCTAACTGCCCTTGAGCTGAATGGTTTGCTAGGCCATTTCAGACGGCAGTTAAGAGGCAACCTCATTGCTATGCAGTTAGAGTACCATGTAGGTCAGACTAGGTAAGGATGGCAGATTTCCTTATCCAAAAGGATATTAGTGAATAAGATAGAGACTAATGACAATTGATAATGGTTACATGGTTGTCATTAGGCTAACTTTTAATTCCAGATTTTTATTGAACTCATTGTATCATCTGCCATGGTGGGGCTTGAATCCATTTCCTTGGAACACACTGGATTATTAGTAATTACTACTCCTATACTGCCTCCTATTCTCTTCTTTCAATGGTTTCATTCCGTCCTTTTTCTGTCAGTTTATAGTGGAATATTCAAATGTGCGAAGAGTAATTTAGATAAGGCTTCCATCAATAACTGCACACAACTATGGGCAAAAGTGTTATTTTCACATTTGCACCATGATCTGAATTTTCAGTCGCTTGGAATAACTGATGCCAGGTAAGCTGAAATCTATTCTATGTTTATAAAACAAAAACAAAGCAACAAACCAAGAGAAATCAGAAAGGTAGAGTGCCTACTTTAATCTGAAGGGTGTGATGGTGACATAAAAACAAATAATTCATGAAAGAACAGGGAAAGGTCAATTACTGCAAAGATGAAACTATAGAAATGCAAGATGCAGTGTCAAGTACACAGACAGGGTTCGTTCAAATGTATAAATTAGAAACGCATTTCAAAAATACACACACACATGGCTGCAGTATGTTTCTTTTCATGCTAGGCTACCATTACTTATGATTTTCCAAATAATAACGCCATGCAGCAGGCAAATTGTACATGACTAAACACTAAGCTCCACAACCCCCTCCCCACCGGAATACAGCTTTGAATTAGGTTTCCTGTAACTTCATAGATCAGCAACAGATTTCGCTTTATCTTCAGCCATACATATTGCAATTTTTGCATAACAAATCTTCAATTGTGGCATGGAAACAATTATGGTTTTATCATCATCAAAATCCAATTGATTTAATGTTGAAAAAGTAAGCAACACCATAAAAGTGGTTTAGCATAATGTAAGCAAAATTACAATTAACTCCACTACACTGTAATTCAAACACGTCTACCTGACTCAATGATTAAAAACTTACCCAGCAGAAAATAAACTATCATTTCCTTTCTCAGCACAACAGGAATGCAACAAGTTGAAAAGTCATATCACCAGAAAACCAAGCAATGTTAGTTTCAAGCACACTTCCTGTCAAAGTAGTTGAAATGAGGAAAATATTACAGTCAAAACAGGAGTGCTTACATACATAATGGGGGACTATTACGGAAACATCTACCTCTTTTTGTAGCTGTGCTTTCTTTTTCTCCAAAGCCAGGAATACTACTTTCAGCATTCCTACCTCATTCTTAAATCGTTGCATATCTCCCTCTAATTTTTCATCCAAGTATGGTGTTGCAGCTACTACAGAGGGCAACTGGGTGCTTCTTGGACTGTGCTCCAAATCATCTATTTGGGCCTGGAGATTTCTTACATTAAGATGAGTGGTACAGTTGGACACATCTTGCCTTCTTGTTGGCGAATACTTAACCAATTCTGTACTATGCTTCAGAGGTTTTTCTGAAAAATCAGGATTCTTGTTATAAGAACTTGTTTTATCAGTACCAGTGTGTAATTTAAGTGAATCATCATCTGCATCAGAGTCTATATCAGTAACATAACCAACAACATCAGTTTCTTGTTCCCTTAACACGGACAATTCCACCTTTTTTACATGATATTCTTTAGTTGTCTCCCATGTCAACTCTTTTGACTCACTAACTTCCTCAGGTGCACAAGCATGTCCCAAGCTACTTTCATCGATATTTACTGCTAGTTTTGATTCAGGCGCTCGATGGAATGTTTGATGCTCATCTCTCACATCTGTTGGCTCTGTACACAAATCTTCCAATTCCTTTTGCTCTGGAATTTGAAGAACAACTTTGTGGTCATATTCATCACATCTACTCTCCTCTTCTAGTTCTTCTTCTATAGCAGTGTCTTCATTATTCTTAAGACCTGCAATTACAACTTCTTTATCAGATTCACTGCTCAGGTATTTTCCACTAAAATCTTCTGAATATTCCATAGTAATTGCACCATTCTTGCTTTGTCGAAGTTCTTCAAACCTTTGTTTCAGCTCAACTGTCAGAGTTTCTAGATGAGATGCTATTTCGCCATTTCCATTTTCAATCCAGACTTTCAAATATCTTTTCTCCAAGGCCAGTTCACTCATTTTATTTATCCCCATATCTTCAGCACTGTCGCTACTATCAAAATCATGCCCTTCATGCAGGTTGACTTTTTCAGCCTTTTGGTCAGCCAAAACTTCTTCATGGGTTTGATGTGTAAATTGGGAGCTCTGGGAGGGCAATTTGTCATCGACACTGGTTGTTTCTAAAATATGTTTATCCTTGTGAAAGCATGCGAAACAGGTAGAGAGAGATCAGGCATCATTACCAAATCAATGATCAGTATGCACTGGATTATGCAGAAAAACACTTCATAATAATTAATAAAGTAGTACATTAGATTTGTGAACAAAGAAATACCACACACAACATATTCAATGCATCTATTATTTTACAACCTTAAGAACCTGATACATACATAAATAAAATGTTTCATTTAAATTAGAGATACATGAAGTACCTCATTAGGAGATGCTGGGAATTGGGTCTCAATACTTCTCAATTGATTTCTATCATTTGTATTGTTATCTTCAAATCCAGTACAGTATTTTGCATATCAGCCATGACAATGATTTGCCAATTAATTTCAGCTATATGGAACATTTCCTTATTTTGTTGAATGGCCTTATTCTGTAGTTTACATTTATAATTGTATGCCTGCCTTCTTCATACAATTTAGTATACATGTTAAAAGTTAGTTCAATTTGGCAGGTGGAATTTTTTTTAAACATACAACATTTTTTGACTATTCATTGCCTTCCCCATTTTTACTTAACTTTAAAAGAATAAATCAAACTTTCTTTAATGATTTACTTGTACATGTTGAATTCACCGTATTATTTCTACTTCTGGACAGAACTAGACCCTGTGATCATATCAGAGGTCAGCAGTTCTTTCAAGAATCATTTAACAGTGATAATTCTCCAATGAATAAAGCCATTCTAACATCTCACTGTTTAAAAAAATTATAAAGTAAATAACTCAATGAATACTGGTCACCAAAATGAAATCAAAAGTACTTCAAAGCAGTGTTTTTTTTTTTAAAAAAGACGTACAGTAAAATGCAAAAGCAAATCACTTCATTAAAAAAATTTTTAACAACAACATAATAGGTGCAATTTACACTATTTTACTTGAATACCCACAGTCTTCATTTAACCTATTGCAGTACTATACGATAACACACTTGGTTGGCCCTAAATTAATCAAAAAACCTAATTGTAATAAAGAATTGGAAGCAAATTATTTGAAACTCTTGTATATTTCACCCCCAAGTCAGCAGCCAAAGTACACGGTGCACATTATCATGATATTACTAAGTATCGATACTTAAAGAAAAAGTGTTTGCTAATTTTGAAAGAAAATGTTACAGTGCAGAATGAAATCAAGAAAATGTACACTTGGGTGCATCCTTCCATAGCAACGTTATATGCCTAAAACAATAATATACAGCAATAAAAAGTTAATAAAATCAAACATACACTCTACGAAAAGGTATGTTTATTGGAATAATGTTCACTGAGAGACCCTTGAGCCACATACTGATCCTCCTGTTCATTACCTCAGTCAGAGTTACTACAGCACGGAAACAGACTCCAGTCCAACTCATCCATGCTGACTAGATATCCTAAACTGATCTCGTCCCATTTGCCAGCATTCGGCCTATATCCCTCTAAACCCTTCCTATTCAGGTACTCATCCAGATGCCTTTTAAATGATGTAATTATACCCAACACCACCACTTCCTCTGGCAGCTCATTCCATACACACACCACCCTCTGTCTTAGACACTTCCACTTCCTCCCTCCCCAATGAAGCCCTTCTCATTCTGCCATTCACTTCATCCCTCTCGTCCACATGAAGTGTTCAAGAGAGGAAAACTGTGGTGGAAGGGTCAGGAACAGCGAGGTAAGAAGAAACAGTAGGTTATGAAGAATCAGTAGCAATCTTTGGGTTAGTTGGGTTAAAGGAAAGCAATATGTTTTCTCAATGAACCTCATAGGTTCAAGAATATCAGAAAACATAGCTTCAGTTGGCATGCCTTTTTGGCAACATACTGGGATAGCTGCAAAGTAGCGATAGAAGTAACTAATGCGTTCCTATTCTATCTATCTTCCATTTTCATAGAATCAGTGTGGAAACAGACCATTCGGCCCAACAAGTCCACACTGTCCCTCCGAAGAACATCCCACCCAGACCCGTTCCCCTACCCCTACATTTCCCATGTCTAACACACCTAACCTAAACATCTCTGGGCACTATGGGCAATTTAGCATAGCCAATCCACCCACTCTGCACATCTTTGGATTGTGGGAGGAAACCGGAGCAACTGGAAGAAACCCACACAGACACGGGGAGAATGTGCAAACTCCACACAGACAGTCGCCTGTGGCTGGAATCAAATCTGGGTTCCTGGCACTGTGAGGCAGCAGTGCTAACCACTGAGCCACCGTGCCGCCCCAGAATATTATCTGGGTCTCTGGATTAACAGTCTAGCAATAATACCACTCGGCTATTGCCTCCCCTGCATTATGCACAAAATACTTGCTTTATTTCTCAATCTAAACAATTAAAAAATGCTACTTGTGACCTGATTAAAATTTTCCAATAGCCCCACTGTCTAGAAAAATAGCAAGTGGCAAACAGGACATCCAGACGGGAATGTAAATACAGTAAGTTCTATAACAGCTCTCATAATTCATTCACACCATAATGGTTTTGTCTTATGATACTAATACCACGCGATGCTACATTTTCTGACGCAATACAAATTTTTTAAAAACGTTTGTTAACAAGCAAGCATTCTCCACATAGGTAATAAATAGAAAAAAATCATTGGAACTTTAATTCAAGTACACAAAGATCCAGTGGATGCATATCTGTGAACCCAGATGCATCAAAAGTAGAATCTAGCAATTACTGAAAAGATAGTTTGTAACTTGAATAGTAAGGAAAATAGCTATAAAAGAAAAGCCCCGTTGTAGTTATTGCAATTGGTTAGCAAAATTCATTATCTATTTGAGAGTTGTGCCAATATTACTTTCAAATCTTGGTTGGTCATCAGGGTAAAAATTAACTCTCTAATTGCCTCACTATTTAATATTGCACTCAATCATTAATTGCGGAAGGTTCAATCAATGCAAGCTTGCGCATCTGGTTTAACATATGGAGTTTATATCAAGTTACAAACAATGCACTATTTCTGGATGGAAAGTGCTACACCTAGATTGAGGTAATACAAACAGATACTTTCGTAAATTGTATTTTAAATTACTGGATAATTTATTTTACGTAAACCATACAGTGTTTCTATTTGCAATTTAAAAAGAATTCATTTTTGCATTTTAAAAAATTCAGCAAAATGCAATACCAAATTTGCATACAGAAAGCTAATAAGTTTACTATCACAGTCATTGAGGAGTACCTCACCTTCTCCACTTTCCAGTCATATTTCTCTTTTTCATCATCTTCATCTTCTGATAGAGATATTTTCATGTCAAACTCTGAAGGTACATTTACAAATGTATCAATAGCTTAATAGATACATTTTTAAGAGGTGCATAAATGTCTCTAGTCGATATGAAACAAATTGCGATTGAAGCAGACACAACTGAGAAATTAAATGTGCCACCATTTTCGTGTAGTTGGGACAGACAAGTATTTTGCAGCCCACAGCTGAATTGCTGACTATATTATTAAATAGCAATTTAACTGATATTATTGCAGGCACAAAAATCAGCAAATCGTCTGTTACTGATAATAATAAATGTATTTTAGGAAACAGCACAAGGTCAATATTCAAGTCACAGCTATTAAATTCTGGAAAAATAGATTAACTTTTCTTTGCCAAAGGAAAGATGAGTGAAGATCAAGTGTGTTTCTTTTTACCTTGTTGGCCAGAAGTTTGCACTTTTGGATTCTCATGTTCTACAGGCACCCTTTTCCCCATGGCAATATCCTTTTCCTCTGAATTCCAATCAGTTTCTAATTTGAAAGAATGCAACAAGTCAAATAAAAAGAGTTATATTGTTTAATTTTCAACTTGAAAATACACAAATTATTCAAAATCAGTGATGAATGAACACTTTAGGTTAGATACAAGATTTTCTTTTTGTTCCACAAAAGGCAATTTATTCAGTAGGCAACTAGCCGTAGTGCTTAACACAAATTGGAAAGTCAAAATCCTGTGATATTTCTCTGGGTCCAAAACATGACCCAACAGAAAATACCATCAATATGATAACATTAGACAACCAATTATGCAAAATCCTGTTTTGACAAAAATAACAGTATATAAATTTTACCAATGTTGAAGGAATTAGTGATAAAAACAGAAAATGCTGGGTATACTCAGCAGATCTGGCAGCAGAGCAGCTACTTCAGATACAAGTTCACAACTGTTAATTTTTTCTCTCTCCACAGATAATACCAGACCTGCTAAGTACTTCTAGCATTTCTAACATCCTCAGTGTTTTGCTTCACTTTTGCACCAAAAGTGAATTACTCACACTTCTTCATTCTATTCCATATTTGAATGTACTTTGAATGGAGTCATACCACTGCTTTAAGAACAAAAGCAACAAGAATAAATTGGTCCCTTGAGCCTGCTCCCTCAGTGAACACATTTGGAGCCGATCTTGCGTCTTAAACCCACTTTCTTGTTTATTCCCTATAATTATTTGATTCTAAGCAGCCAAAAATCTGCCCATCTCAGCTTTGCATGTACTTGATAATGGAGTGTCCATTCCAAAAATGGACATCACGTGAAGAAATTCCGAAATGACTACTCCCTTGTCCTGAGGCTATGGTCCTAATCTGACTTGATATAGTATCATCTAATTTTCAACGTCTTTTAAAATTCCAATCCCACAATTTACAGTAGGTATCTTTTGACTGCATTCAAACGTTTACCTCACAATTCTATAACAAAAATTTGTGATCTCGTTTGCTTCTTGAGATTACCTTACATTGAAACAAATTCATTGTAAAAGTGACAACACTGAATATGTTTGAATCATAGAATCCCTAGTGTAGAAACAGGCCCTTCAACCCAACAAGTCCACACTGACACTCTGAGCAGCTCACTCTGACCCATCCCCCTAACCTACACATCCCTGAACGCTACGGGCAATTTAGCATGGCCAATCCACCTAGCCTGCACATCTTTGAACTGTGGGAGGAAGCTGGAGCACCTGGAAGAAACCCATGCAGACATGGGGAGAATGTGCAAATTCCACACAGACAGTCGCCTGAGGGTGGAATCGAACTCGGGTTCCTGGCGCTGTGAGGCAGCAGTGCTAACCACTGAGCCACCGTGTCACCCATAAATGTGTTTGCATTTAGGACTTCTCATTAGTGTCTAATACTCAAGTATAAAACAAAACATCACCTTACATACCATTTTTATTTTCCAATTTAACTGATGTCATATTTTTGAGTTCAGGCTCAGGAGAACCTTGATATTGCACTGAAGGATGTGCAGTCAACTTAGTTTTCAATGAATCAGGTGACTGTGACGTTCCATGGATACACGTGGTCTCTTCAGAATTTGACTTTGGTTTGCTTTCGAGGCTTTTTGATGATTCGGCTGAGTGGAATGTTGCTTTGCCATCATTTGTAATTGGTTGCACTTGTGGCACAGAACTAAACAGGTTAGGTGATACGTTTTTGCCTGAAACACTGAAAGAGTCCCAGTCTGAGGCATCTATAAAAGAAACATCCATATCTTATTGCCAAACTTTATAAACTCAATTTCCACTCCAGCATTTGTAAATAATGAGGTTTATACTGCTGCAATCTGGAAGTACGCCACATTTTAAAGGTATGCCATCTGAAGCACCTGTCAGCTCCGGCAAGCTGTTCAAAAGAAAGAGGTGGGTTCTGCTGTCCGGAATGACATTCCTCGCTCAATCACTATCATCAAACACAGATCAAAATGGGAACAGAAACATGCTGTGTGTTCCTTGTGCCTGTTTCACCATTCGATTTGACCGTGGTTGATCTATACCTCAACTCCACTGGGATGACTTCGTTCCATATCTTTTAATGCCCTTATCTAAAATAATCCTAGTTCTGAGATTTTCAACTGGCCTTGCCTTAGCAGCATTTTGGCGGAAAAAAACATGCTCCAGATTTTCACTTTTCTATGTATGAAGGGGCATTCCCTGGCATCACCCTTGAATGATTCAGTCTTGTTCTGGATTCTTCAACAAGAGAGAACAGCTTCTCTTTACACCCCCTGACAAATCCAAACATCTTAAAACACTTAATATACTCGCCCCTTAATCTTGTAAACTCAGGGAAATGGGATATTTAATTCATTGTTTGCTTAAACCATGTGCAAGATGGCTGCCACATATACTTGCATGAGTCAACAGATTTCGAAATAATACATTGAGAAAAACAGTCTGCATATTTCAGAGGTATAAATTATTGTATAAATGCGCACCTTTGTTCAAATAGAAGACCAGCATTGATTCCAGTTTGGTATGATTCTCTCATTATTTAATAAATTACAGCAATTGTCATTTCCTTAATTTGCTACCTCACACCCTGAAAAAAAAAGTTTCATGTATTAAAGTGTAGAGCTGGATGAACGCAGCAGGCCAAGCAGCATCAGAAGAGCAGGAAGGCTGATGTTTCGGGCCTAGACCCTTCC